>NC_056744.1:1291462844-1291547844 GCF_019279795.1 Protopterus annectens | reverse complement strand
ATATCCCTACCTATTTATTTATTGCTACTGTGTTATGCATTTATCACACACGCCATGGATCTTTTAGGGGGAAGGTTTCCAAAGGTACTTCTAAGGTGGGGAACATCAGCAGTCCTTGTAAAGTATGGCAATGAGTGATGTACTGGGGGTGAGAGGCCACAGAATACTTTAAACTACATATATACACCCTTATACTCTCACATTTGCAAGAACTGGGATTAGAACTCCTACCTAACTAGTTATTTGTATTATAGTATTATGCAGTTATCACACATGCCACAGAGCTTATGGGGCTGAAGCCTGATGAAAGGGAATTCTAAGGTGACTGATATCTGCAGGACTGCTAAAGTAGGGAAAGTGTACTGGGTTTGAATGGAACAAAAAAAATTTTACTTATAAACACACACACACACTTGTACATTTGCAAGGTCTGAGATTAGAACTCTTATCTAACAATTTATGTGTATTATAGTGCTACACAGTTATTGCACACACCACAGAGCTTATGGGGCTGAGGCCTGACAAAATGCACTTCTAAGGTGACTGATATCTGCAGGACTGCTAAAGTAGGGAAAGGGAAAGTGTACTGGGTTTGAATGGAACCAAAAACTTTTACTTATAAACACACACACACCTGTACATTTGCAAGGTCTGAGAATATAACTCTTATCTAACAAGTTATGTGTATTATAGTGCTACACAGTTATTGCACACACCACAGAGCTTATGGGGCTGAGGCCTGACAAAAGGCACTTCTAAGGTGACTGATATATGCAGGACTGCTAAAGCAGGGGAAGGTGAAGTGTACTGGGTTTGAATGGACCCATAAGCTTTTACTTGTAAATGCACACACTTTTACCATTGCCAGGATTGAGATTAGAACTCCTACCTAACTAGTTATTTCTACTACATTGTTACACAGTTATTGCATGTACCACAGAGCTTATGGTGCTAAGGCCTGATGAAATGCACTTCTAAGGTGACTGATATCTGCAGGACTGCTAAAGTAGGGGAAGGAGAAGTGTAATGGATTTGAATGGACCCAAACATTTTTATGTGTAACCACACAAATTTTTACATTTGCCAGGACTGAGATTAGAACTCCTACATAGCTAGTTATTTCTACTGTAGTGTTACGCTGTTATTGCATGCACCATAGATGTTACAGGGCTGAGGCCTGAAGAAAGACACTTCTAACGTGACTGATATCTGCAGGACTGCTGAAATAGAGAAAGGGGAAGTGTACTGGGTTTGAATAGACCCAAAAGCTTTAACTTGTAAACACACACACACTTTTACATTTGCCAGGACTGAGATTAGAACTCCTACCTAACTAGTTATTTGTACTACAGTGTTACGCAGTTATCGCATGTGCCACAAAGCTTATAGTGCTAAGGCCTGATGAAAGCCACTTCTAAGGTGACTGATATCTGCAGGACTGCTAAAGTAGGGGAAGGGGAAGTGTACTGGGTTTCAATGGACACAAAAGCTTTAACTTGTAAACACACACACACACACACACACACACACACACACACACACACACACACACACACACACAAAACAAACTTTTACATTTGCCAGGACTGAGATTAGAAATCCTACCTAACTGGTTATTTCTACCATAGTGTTACATAGTTGTTGCATGTGTCACAGAGCTTATAGGGCTGAGCTCTGACAAAAGAGACTTCTATGGTGACAAACATCTTCAGGACTGCTAAAGTAGGGCAATGGGAAGTGCACTGGGTGGGGAAGGCCTAGTCATTCCTAGATCCTATTGACATTTCTTTGTGTATGAGCATACCCAGTGTGACCTTCTATAGTACATGTGAGACTCCATTCCAGGGATTGTTGTACTCCAGTCTGGTTTGTTTTGTGCTACAGCCATACCTCTCAACATGTTGGTGCAGGATATCTTGAGATAGCCTATCAAAATGGGGAGACAGTGGGCCATATGGTGATTGTGACTATTTCTCTCAGTAATGCATGTGTTGCTGGGATTGCAGGGCTTGTTTTAGCAGACATCTGACATATATGTCATTTGAGACTGTCATGTATTGTTTCAGTACTTTGTGACATACCTCCTCAGATCATCACAGTGATTTACCAGAGGAATACAGGATGGATAATGCACACACCAGGATTATGGGCCAAATGCTATGCATTCTTGCTCAATCCAGCCTGTTGAGAGGTGTGCTTACAAGCAATTGACTGCTGGTGCTGCAGAAAGGGTCCAGCACCTTTGTGATATATTACAATGGTGGAATCTCTGTGCATTTCTGTTTTGGCCTGGTCTGAATTCCAGTCAATGGTTGGGTAATATAAGTCAGGCAGGATCAGAGAGACAGGCAGACTCTGGATAGATTTGTAAAGGATGAGATATGTGGGGGGTGTTCTGGGTCAGATATGTTTGCCTATAGCTACAAGTACTTTGCATAGGGATCTTCTCAATGGTTGACTTCAGTTGGAGGGTCATGTGTGTGTCAGACTGTTTAACCAGTCTGGGAGTGTGTGTTTGTCTCACATATATGTATGCCCCACCTCATTTTGCTTGGATGGCCACATTTTGGGGTCAGGATGTTGCATAGGATGTGTGATCAGGGAAGGTGTGTTACTCCCCATGGCTGTGGGCCAGGTTTCTGTGGGTGCATACATGTTACCATCTTCCAGAGTTAGGACTGCCTGCAATGAGTACATTCTCATGTTTAGACTCCTAGCTCTGTCTGTCAGCTGTACAGAGTATTACATAATGTCCACATCCATGATGCATATATCTTGTGTGGTTTTCAAGTAAAAGTGTTTTGCAAGTCACTTAAGGTTGAATTCAGATATTATTGACAGTTGAGATTGCAATTTCAGACTTCATATCCATCAGACATGCCATGCTACTGCAATCATTCCATCAACTTTATAACATTATTAGAGCAATATGTCAAAGGTGTCCTTCTCTTTGGACCTTTTTCACCCCATTTTTCATGGCTTTGTCCAGATTTCTGGCTCTCTGACACTGCCAGATTTTTCTCCGAGCAGTTAGCAGCATGGCATTTCTTTGCATTTTGTAGACTGTTATGTTGGTGTTATGGACCCCATGACACTCCCTAACAGGGCACTGTGGGTGAGGCATGGGCATTTGCCACAGGCCTGTAGGCCAGGTGTGACAGATGCAGGCCATCTGTAGCAAGGCAGTGCATTATGATTATCATATGTTCCCAGGCTGCCGGCAGTGGAGAACTCGGGATGGTACCAGTAAGTTGACTGTGAGTGTTACTTACAATTGCTTTCTGTTTGTGTTGAGCCATCACTCTAATTGACGGCTGGATGATGCTTAAGGTTAGGGACATGTTACTGCATTTCTATGGGACTATGGGGGGTGACATATCTGTACACGATACACATTTGCAGAGACTGTGCTAATATTTGCTTAATACTTTGGTCCCGTTTAGCATAGTGGTGTGCCCTATCTTTGAGACTACAGGCATAACAGTATCAACCAAAGGTCAGATTGTTCTGGCATAAACATTTGTAGTTTCAGACTTCTCACCTTTCAAAGACATACTGCCACTGCCAGACCTCCTGTGATATCACTGTGCAAAAGTCTGTAGGTGGGGATTTCATGGATGTCACCATGTGGGGGCCTTTGCCAGACATTTCTGTATGGTTTTCAACTGTTGATCTGCTGGGTGAGGATGGGGATTTTTGACATCCATGCATGTGACCTATGTTCCCCAGTTATTTGGCTCACCACATATACTGCAGTGGTATTTGTCAACTAGGGTGGTACTCCATGGTGTGGGTAGGCCAGTACTGGGGATACACTTTCTGCTGTCCCACAGAGCTGTCAGTTATCACTGCTATCCCAGTAAGCCACCCCATTCCCTTGCATGCTTGAATCAATACCATAGATTTGCTATCAGAACATTCCACCCTGTTCATTTATTTTGTTAAGGAGACTGACTTACCTTGTGCCTGAGGCTGTTGTGAGGATGGTGCATGAGGGTTGACTATGTCAGATGCATGCAGTACACTGCCTATACATGGTAAGGTATAGGTGGTGTGATGTTTGGCATCCATTTTACTGTGTGTATGAGTCAGAGAAAGAGAGATTAGTCCCTCAGGCCCTACAGTGTCTGTGTATGTGCTATGTGTTGCCTCTTTGCCAAGAACAGGGCATACTGGGCATGCCTCCATCTGCCTACAGGGATAGACTCAGGATGTTCCTCCTCTGAGTGCCTCTGTGCCTGTGGAGACGTTGGCAATGATGGGGGGGGTTGTGTGGCCCTCCCCCTTTTGTTCCTGCTGCAGCTGTTTTCACAGGATCATATTGTGTAACATACAATGAACATGTGTGCACATGTGGCTGGAGAGTACTGCAAGGCTCCACCAGATATGTCAAGGCAGCGGAACCATGACTTGAGCATCCCAAACATACACTCCATAATGATCCTGGTTTGTGTGTGTGCCTCATTATGGCATTCGTATGTTGGTGTGTTTGCATTTCTGATGAGTATCATCATCCACAGCTCCAGTGCATAGCCAGCATCCCCCACCAGATGGCCATATGGGATGTCCCCACTGGCAAATGTCTGGCACAGCTGTGATGAATGCCTTTTTTGGGAGTCATGATAGCTTCCAGGGCTGCCAGCACACACATTCATGATAATGCCCTGGCAGTTGATGGAGTGGAACCCCTTGCTGTTTAGATCGACCCTATCCTGGTCATCTGGTGATGTTTTGATGTGGATGTGCGTGCAGTCTATGGCACCCAGTACCTCCAGGTATTCTGCTACATGGTGGAAGAGACTCATATTGCTGGTGCTCGCCTCACAGGTGCTGGGGAAGTAAATGTGCTCAGCGGCATGTGGTCACATGGCATCCAGGAACTAGTCGAGTATCCTGGAAGCAGATGTCTGTGAGACTCCCGTGATATTCCTAGTTGGTCTTTGGAAAGCATCTGTAGCTAGTATTCTTAAGGCTGCACATACCTTGGTATCCATTGGGATGGGTTCCCCTCTGTTGGTTATGGGTCTGAGACAAGGCCAGCACAGCTCAACAAGTTGTTGAAGTATGTCCCTGTCCACCGTTTAGCACTCTACTGTCTCCAAATCATGTAGCCCTTGGTAGGTTACCCTGGGCCTGAACCCTCTTCTCCTCCTCCTCAGTCTGAGTTGGTTGTCAGCATTATCCTCCTCACAACCTTCAGTCTCTAGCACACACTGATAGATCAGAGCAACAACAGCCTCTAACATGTTTTGTTAGATTTGTCAGTTTAAAATTTCCCCTAATGTGTACACCAGTGTTGTAGAGTTTGTGGGAAAAAAACAGTCTGAAATGTGTTAGCATAGTTTATAGTAGTGTGCTGGGCTGCTGCCTGTATAATTGGCTGATTCTGATACATTCCACCTGTCAGCTATGGTAGTTCTTTCTGATTGCCTTTCTTCTGCTGTTTCCCCTTCCCATTTCCTTTCTGTTTAAGCCCCGATGCATGCCACACATGTGCATACCCAGTGCTCAAATGTAAACAGTTCTGCAATTTTCTTTTTTTTTTTTGTTTGTTTGTTATTTTTAGGCCTAGTGCATGCCGTACGCACCTGTTTAGCTAAAGTAAACAGTTTTAAGCAGAACTGTCCCTCCCTGGATGCGAACATGCTCCTTAGTTCATGGAATAAGACCATACAGTTCAGACACACTCCCTTCCTTAGCTATGCTTAGCTAAGGGCAAACACTGGTGACTGAGCTCCAATGTGCTTACAGCAAGCATGACACATCCCATTTTCATATTAGCTGCTCCTCTTGTCTACACGGTGGTGTTAGACCACCTACATGGTTAGATGCAGTCTGACACTTAGAACAAATTTGTGATTCAGTATAAATCTCATCATTTGCATACACCACTGCCTTACTCCATAGTTACCACACTTAGGCTGGGCCTTTCCCCTTAGCAACCACTATTCCTTGTTATTGTTTTCATTCTGCATGCCATTGACTATAATGGCAAAATGTAGATTTCTGAAAAAAATTGATTTTCCCATTTTTTTTTTTTATTTTCAGCACAATCCCATATGTATACCACTGTTCTATGCTTAAACGGCTGAGATCGGCCAAAATAAAGTTCTATTTTAAAAAATTAAAACTATTTTTCATGCCAATGGCCATATATTTGGCCAGTGGCATGCCTACTAAATATAATACATGCTTTCTTTCTAGCTGTCATGCCTCCGTTTTCTCATTTGCAGAAATGTATTCAGCTAGTAACTGAATATATTTTTGCCGGTTACAATATTCTTGCACGAACACCTGCCTGCTTGCTGAATCGCTAATTCACCTCATTTGCATTGTTTTCACCAGCAAATTAGGTAATTAGCATTAGGCAGTGTTGTCTGTGCAGGAATAGTGTAGGAGCGCTCATGCACATCCCGGGACCCCTTGGCTGGATCACTCGGTGGCCACTCCATGTAGGATTTAATGAATCCCGGGGATTGTAAGTTGCTTATAAAATATTCCAAACATAATAGTTACTGTGTTTACTGTGACTTATAAAATTCAGTTTAAGACCTAGAACCTAAGGAATACTGCCACTATAAAAATAGTTTGTGGTGAAGAGTTTGCCATTTATACTTCTTTCATAACCTCATTGGTTCCAGATATATTACCATTTGTTTGAAATATGAGGACATTATTTGATTCTGTCAAAAGACATTGGAAGTTACATTGCAAATTTTCAGAGCTCCATTGGATTGAATGAGTTAAGGTGTATGACATCAGCAGGCCTTCTAACAAAGGCCAATGTTGAGGTCAGTAGCTACTCAGTGGGCATAAAATGCATAACTATTGCACAAGTCAGTGGGTATAAAATGCATAACCATTGCACAGAGATAACCCATACAGGTGTGTCTGAAGTGCTGCATGGGGATATATTTACACACACACACACACACACACACACACACACACACACACACAAGTATACTTATTGCATGTGCCACAATGTTTATGTGATATTACACTGTCAGCCAATGGTTTTATGGTGGATGACATCAGCAGGCCTTGTAACGCAAGCCAATCTTGAGGCCAGCAGCTATTCAGTAATAGACTGTACAGAGATAGCCCATGAACACACATGTTGGATGCTGTCATATTAGAACCCCTACCTATCTAGTCATAGACACTACAGCTTGCAGTACTTATTGCATGCACCATGGGGTTTACCTGTTGTTAGATTGTCAATGCTCTTAAGGTGGATGACATCTGCAGACCTTGTAGCGGAGGGAACTTAGAGGCCAGCAGCCAGTCACAGGACCATAAAATGCATACCATTGCATGGTAACAGCCCATATGGGCATGTCCATAGTGCTGTGAGGGGGATATATTGATACATACTCACACAGAGTTGAAGGATGTGAGATTAGAACTCCTACCTATCTAGTATTACACACCACAGGTCATGTCTGTTGTATATGTTAATGCAGGCACAGTATTTGTGGAGTACTCAAAGTGGCCTTGTGTAAGACAGCGTGTGTGGCCTGCAGAGTGATACTGCTTGGTACTGCTATTGTATCTAGTGTCCTAGGGGTGGAATACCTGGTAATATCCCTGCTATGTGTGTACATTTACCAGTCTAGCCATATGTGGCTGATTGTAGTTTGATAGGAAGATATGTGGCCAGGGACAATATAACCTGTCCAAGGAATGCGTTGCATCCGTTGTACATTACACCACCTGTGTACCTATGTCTGTCTGCAAGGTGACAGGCTGCAGGCTAAGGGGTCTGTGGGTGGGTGGATTATGTACAGTTGCAGCCTTGGTCTGGTATCATCAGACAGCTGCTGTGATGTGCATGTGCAGATAACCCCAGCATTCAGGGGTATGTGGGAAATTTGTACATCCCCGCCCATGTCTATATAAATGTGTATAACAGGGTTGTCTCTATAAATGTAGTTGTGTGTGTAAGTAATATAAATGTGTTCTGTGGAAGTATGTGGGGGTCTATGTATCATTTTACTTTATACAGCTATATATACATCTTATTATTTTATATATATATATATATATATATATATATATATATATATATATATATATATATATGTGCCACATACTAATAGATACACTAATCAGGCATGAGGGGGATAGGGAGAGACATATATGTATACGTAGCTGTATGTATGTATTTGTGGTGGGTGGTAGAGGCAACAGACTTGGGCTCAAGTAAGCTAAGTGTAGGACCATGCCCAGTGTGACAGTCAGTACTTATATGGTGACTCCAGGCCAGAGTTACCGGTACTCCAGTCTGGGATTATTGTGTGTTGCAAGCCATTGACTGTTGCACCTGTTACCATAGTACTGCAGTTGCATGATATTGCCCAAGGCATTCCCCGACTGTTTGCTGACCTTAATATGTGGCTCAAACTTCAGAACTGTAGAAAGTATCACAGACTGTCCAGTCTTTTGCCACATATTTTTGGCCCGTTTTACATAACATTGTGGTTTTCTGGCAAATTAGTAGCAAATCATTGAAGAGTGAAGTAAATAAATAATGACAGAAATTTGAGTTTCAGACTCCATGCACAGCAGAAGAGTCATGCCAATGCAGGACTTGTTATTCTATTGACATTCTACATTTGCAGGAGCAAATATTTAAAACCTGTCCCAAGTTGTGGGCCTTGGTCCCACTTTTATTCACTTTATTTTGCCAGATTTCCTGCTATAAGAGGTTGAGCGGTAAGATCTGACTGGGGTACATGGTGAAACACCACACACAGGGTGGCAGTCTGCATACCTCTCCCTGTCCATGTTTTTGCAGAATGTCCAGCATTTTGCCCCACATGTCTGGTGTGTTCCTCATACATTTGTGGTTTCCTGGTGCTATACTGTACATCGGTCATTGACTTGTTTTACCTACTGACACATTTAAATTATGGCCTTTACATCCTGCAGCTAATCTGACTTGTTGCAGCCTGCTGTTAACCTAGCCTCCTGCTAGGTTACTCAGAGCATGTATAATGTCTGCTTGTATGTATGGCCCTTTGTGCCCCCATTCATTATGGCTTTGTCCAGCTTTCTTGCAGTAACAGTTTAAGGGGTTATGACAATCTGTGGGACTACCACCATAGGAGTACCTCACATGCAAAAGATGTTAGATGCTGCCAGAATTGAACCATCAGCACCATCACACATGCTACTGTCCCTGGCCCACTGAGCCACACCAGCTGCCAGACATTGAGGCTTCCTTCCTCACACTATCAACAAGATAGAGGAATTGTCAGATCTGCTGGTATATCATTGCAGACTTACTATTACAGCAGCTGTATGGCAACACTGAGTGTTTGGGGTGGAGGATGACCAGGCTATGCACTGCTGGCATAGACAGTCATGTTACTGTCCTGTGATCCCACTGCTTGGCATCTCCCTGGACTACTGTCATGGAGTTTCCAGCCATGTGGCCTAGTGGCTATAATGGGGCACATACTGGTGAACAGAGTACCTGTTATCCCAAGTGGCTGTTAAATCTGTACAAGTAGCCCAGTAGCCCACTATAGATCTCTGCAAGTAGCCCAGTAGCACACTATACATAGCCCACTACATTCCCTTGCATACATGCAGCAGGTCTATATATATACTTCCATATTGTACTACCCCCTGCAAGTGGTGCACAGGAAAGTGGCTTACCTTGCAAATGCAGCAGTTGACAGGCCTGTAATTAAGGGCTGACTCTGTCTGATGCATGCAGTCCACAGCCAAGACATGGTGAGGTACAGGTTGTGCAGCCTGGCTGGCATCATTTTTACTGATATGTATGCAAGTCAGAGTACGGTGACAGTCCCATAGGGCCCTAGGTTGTCAGTACATGTGCTATGCATTATCTATTGGCCAAGGCCAGGGCATATGGGGCATGCCTACAGCTGCCTACAGGGACAGCCTCAGGGGGCTCCTCCTCAGAGTCCCCCTGTGGGTGCTGCTGTGGTGACCAAGGCTCTGATGGGGAGCTGTATATCCTTTCCCTTTGCTGATCCTGTTGCATCCATTTCCACAGGATAATATTGTGTAGCATGGCACATACAGTGGACATCTGTGCACATGTGGCTGGAGAGTACTGCAAGACTCCACCAGATATAGCGAGGCACTGGAACCATGACTTCAATACCCCAAACACACACTCTATGATGTTTCTGGTTTCTGCATGTGCCTCATTACGGCATTCTTTGGTGGGTTTGTGTGCATTTCTGATTGGTGTCATCATCCATGGTTCCAGTGTGTAGCCAGCATCCCCACGTAGGATGTCCCCCCTAGCAAATATCTGGTAAAGCTGTGATGCGTGCCAGATATGGGAGTTGTGATAACTGCCAGGGCTGCCAGCATACACATTCATGATAATGCCCTGGGCATTGCACATGACCTGGCAGTTGATGGAGTGGTACCCATTGTGGTTGACAAAGATTCTACCCTCTTCACTGGGTGGTGCCTTGATGTGTACATGAGTGCAATCTATGGCACACAGTACCTCAGGGTAGTTATCTACATGGTAGAAGAATCGCATACTACTGGTCCTCTCCTCAGGAGTGTTGGGGAAATATATGTGCTCACTGGCATGTGGTAACATGGCATCCCAGAATTGATGGAGTACCCTGGAAGCAGATGCCTGTGAGACCCTCATCATGTCCCCAGTTGGTCTTTAGAAAGTACCTGTAGCTAGTATCCTAAGAGCTACACATACATTTGTTTCCACTGGGATGGGTTCCCCTCTGTTGGCTCAGGGTCTGAATTGAGGGCGGCAGAGCTCACTGGGTTGTTGTAGTATGTCCCTGTCCACCCTGTAGCACTCTACAATCTCCAGCTCATGTAGCTCCTGGTAGGGTACCCTTAGCCTAAACAGTCTTTTCCTTCTCAGTCCAGGCCTATGGTCAGCATCAGCAGTAGCTGCATTGCCCTCAGCATCTAGCACATACATATGTAGCAGACCTGCAGCAGCCCCTAGCATTCTTACAATTCCCAAGTCTGTACTCCAATGGTGCAGAGAATGGGGAAAAAATCAGATTGTAGGGTGTATGCATACTTTATAGTGCTTGCTGTAGGTGTACTCTATGTGATTGGCTTGCTATGATGCATTCCACCTGCCAAGTACATCATTTAGGGGTTTAATGGCCCTAGTTTAAATGAAACAGGGCTCATCAGTAATTAATATATCATTGTCTTTCCCAGCCATTTTTTTTTTACAGCCTTCCTTGCTGAGCACTGTAGCGTGCCACTCAAACCTGTGCCGCAAAGATAAACAAAGCTTAGCAGTCAATAGACAAACCCCCATGAAGGATCATGCTCAGCAGAGCTGCACACTGCAAAAACCTACTCAAACCTGCTGAAAGACTGCCCCTAAGGTAAACAAAGCTTAGCAGTCACCAGACATCCAGATACCCCCCCCCCACTGAGCAGGGCGGCATGCCTCACAATCAGTCACTGCTGAGCTACAATGAGCGTAAAAGTTTGCGGACACACCCCCTTTACATGTCAGCTACCTCTTCTTTGGACACCAACATGGCTCTTTAACTAAATGGATGGGCTCTGCAGACATAGATATCCATTTCTGCTATTCAGTAACCCCAGCTCCTTTGTATACAGATCCATGCACATTACCTGGTTACTACAGGGTTTCAAGCCCTGCCTCATTAGCAACCACAGCAGTCCTACATTGTACATACTCCACACAGGGTTCTGTAATGCATTACTGTTACATACTCAAAAATTCTGTTTTTTACATTATTTTTATTTTTTTCCCATAATGGCATGTTTGTGCACTGCAGAACACCACACAAACATACCCAGGGTATTAAAAAAATTTTACATTATTCTCCATGTAGTTATGGACACACAGTGGTTACTTTTGTACATATCTGTGTCCTCTATACTATTTATGCCACTGTAACTACACCTTTACAGCCCCTGGTGTCATTTTTACATCCTGTACAAGGAAGTTTTCCATAGACATTACAGACACCAACACAGGGTCTGCACAACTGCCTATCTGCTTGCTGGATCACTCTACTTGCCTCATTTGCATGCATTTGACATGCTTATGAGGTGATTTGCATGCCACAGACACTTCCATGTCCGCACGGTCATGCACAACCCTCAGCTCCCTTTACTGGATCTTACATCTGCTTACTTCCATGTAAGCATTGTGCCACTATGCCTACAAGGCAAATAAGTCTGTGTAGACTTTCTTAAATTCCCCCCATCCACTTTCCACCCTCCATTCCAAATACCCCTCTCATCTTTAATGTTCCCAGCACCAGAAACTGAATAACACATCGATGAAAAAATGTTAACATCGTTTACCCCAGTTTTATCAGTGCAAAACTGAACAAATATTTTTGTTTTTTTAATCAGCTTCCTTGCCTGGAAAATATAAATTCATTCAGTCTTTCTTTTTTCATAATTAAACAAAAATCTTTCCATTAAATCTTCACTCTCAAATGTTAAATCATAAAATGTCTATTTCTCCAAATGAATTAAGAATCTAATGTATTTTGCTTCAAAACCCAAAGGCAACACCAAATTACACCACACAAAATTTCTGTCTATGATTTCTTCTATCTTTTCTGATCAACGAACCATTGTTTCTTTTTAATAAAGTTTACAAAGTATATTGTTCTTCCAACTGCATCAGCATATGATAATCCAGATTGTGTCCCACCATTAACCTTATGTCCATCCAACTTATGGATCATTTCCTTTCCACCCAGCTCACTCTCCATTCCAAAAAAACTTTTCCATTATATCCATCCACAAAATCTCAGTCTCTTCCCCAGGATAACTTTTGCTTTTACTTATTTTCAACAGAACAACTTGCTTCTCCCTCCATTACTGCACAGGCTCTCCTAGCTGCCTCTGAGGCAGGAAAAGAAGCAGGAAGTGCAGCAGCAAAAATATTGCCCATCATAATGAAAAGAGTAGAGGAAGTTCCCTGATACCCTGGTTAAATTTCATCATGGAGTATAAATACCACCTCAGGTCTCACCCTAAAAAGAGGCTACTAGCCTAGTGGGATTAACCTGGTTAACAAAGGATAAATACATAAATAATATATATATATATATATATATATATATATATATATATATATATATATATATATATATATATATATATATATATATATATCAGACTTTGAAATGTTGTTCAGTTTCCTAAAGCCATAACAGAACTCTAGTTCTTCCATTCTTCCATCAGATTTAGGACCTAGCACTGTTGGTCTGCTTCATTTACTTTGTAACTTTCTAGCTTAAGCATTTTTTAACTTCTCTTGCTGCTTGTTTCTGTGACTATTGTAGTCTGTAAGGTGTCAGTTTAACCTTTTTTCTAGATGCTGTCTCTATGATATCTTCAATTAGTTCACTTCTCACAGCCATTTCTGAAAACATTCTCTTATGGGAAAGTATCTTAGTTCCTGCTTTTGTAGCTTGACAAAGGATAACTGAACTTCGGGTCTATATCACATTGTCGAAGTATTACAAGTTAGAATCACTAAAGTTCGAACTTTAATGATCGAACTGTAATAGTTCGAATTTCAAAAAAAAAAAAAAAACGTGTTAAGCCTAAAAGAAAAAAGCCCCCCTGCCCAACCATGTGGGGGGCTGTGTCCCAACACCCCCTGCTACTTAAATATACCAACTCTGAAATCGCACCTCAGTGCAATACAGTGTGGAAATGGAAGATTTCCATTTCCTACACTGTAGCGTGATCTCGGAGTTGGTATATTTAAGTAGCAGGGGGTGTAGGGAGTGCAGCCCCCATGTGAGGGGTGCAGTGGGGCTTGCCCCCCTGCTTACACTCTTTAGTTTTTTTTTTTGCATTGAAAACGCCATTGACATCAATTAAAATTTTAATAGTTCGATCACTTGAGTTCGATGTTTAGTGATTCAAACTATTAGCAGTTTGATAATGTGATATAGACCCCTGAACTTTACATAGAGGCTCTCATGTCTCTCATGGCAGAATTTTTATTGTTGTTTAATGGCCTTGAGACATTAATGTGATATATTTATTGTCTTTCTCTTCAGCAACCTATTGATCATTGCATTTATTCTTCCAGTCACTTCCAATGACCCTTGATGCTTATACAGATTTTTTTTAAATGAAAGGCCCTAACTCGTTTACCTGATTTCCTGGCATACCTGTCAACAATCCCTGATTTTGCAGAAATTTCTTGATTTTCTGGTAAATCACTGAGGATTGTGGTCTGTCAGTATGCCAAGCATTAAAATTTCATCACTTACATTCTTCAGAAATGTAGGTTAATGCTAAACCTGTTGGTCTGTTAATCTTCTTACTGTATTAGATTAAGATATAAAAATTGTCCATGATTGTGAGCCTCTGTCCCTCATTACATTTGGATTTGTCCTGAATTCTTGAACAAAGAAGTTGAAAGGTATGTTCACAGCTTAAGTTTTCTAAGCTGGGTACATTTTTGTAATAAATCCTGTGTTGCATCTCCTGGGATGACTGCATGCTTTTTTTTTGTGCAGTAGTAACAGCCAGAATTTAACTTATAGTGCAAATAAATTATGAGGACTTTTCATTTCCAAAGCACATTTAAACGTGCATGCATATCTGTATCTATACATCTATATATATATATATATATATATATATATATATATATATATATATATATATATCTGTCTATATGTGTGTGTGTATGTGCGCAGTGTGTATATGGTCATACAGAGTGATTTTTTTTCAACATTGTCATCAGTCACTTACCTCTCTAGTCCTTCTCAAAATCATAAAGAATGTTATATTGATTAGATCTTGTCACTGAAAGTTACAAGATTATGCATAATTTGATTTTCATACAGTGCTGCTTTAAATAATATGAACATTTTAACATAGCTGAAATTAGACCATATGTCTTGCCTTCTGGCACCTGATAAATCTGAAATTCTGACATCATAGTCTCAAGCACAGAAGTCAGTGAAATATGTTTAATGCCTTTCAGACTCAATAATGAATGCTGCAACCACATGCATTGTTCTCTACTCCTCTATGGGGATGAGCTTGAATTACAAGTCAGACACTCTTGGCAAGAGCTCTCCATTATTCTACTAAGCCCAGCTGCCAAGTAGGAATTATGCTCCTTTTAACTCTGTGCAATAGCCAGTGAAGCAGAGTGGTGTGATGCATTCTGTATACAGGAAAACATCAGAAGTTCAAAAGAGATTTAATCTATAATTATCCCACTGATGGCTGGCATAGTCAATTACATCTCACAATATAGGAAAGTAGCATATATGCGTTGTGCTGGACTACAATTTACAATCCACCAAAAAAAAAAATGAAGCAAAACAAAATGTTAACAGTTTTTATGTTGTTTATGGTGCTGAAATGCAGATTTTATTAAAAAAAAACTTTTGTTTTGTGAATGGTAGGTAGCAGAAAAAAAACATAAGTAATACAAAGCCTTCTGTTTGCCAGTCCTGACTCATCATGGAGGTTTTTTGATAGAATGGTAAGTTGAGTTCTCTCCATGCCATATTACAGAAGAATATTGTCATCATTTAGAAATATCTGCAGTAGTACTATTTTTAAAGAAAAGTAAGAGTGCTGACTAATGCCTTGTTGTTATAATAGTATATAGTAATTGAATTCTTTAATTTTTATAAGCATGTAGGTTCAAATCCCAAATCAAAGGCATGCTATTCATCAGCATTTCATTTTTCACTTTCCTTTTTTTAACAAGGACATCTGAGTTACTATGTAGCATTTAATTAGGACCTTAGTATTTGTGGCATCTGCAGCTAGGAGAATTTGAGAACTTTGAAGATAAATATTCAGTTGTCGATCGCAGAGAGTATTAGCGAGAAGTGCACCTCCAACACCTGGATTCCTAAATCAGATGCGGTGAGAACTATTTGTGATCCTGGATTTAATATATCATTGTATCAGTCTTAGGTGAATCAATATGATAAAACAGCAGTCATTTCAGAAGAAAGATCCATGATAATGCACATGACAGTGTAAATTAGGAAAATATGTAGGTGGTGGTGCTGCGGTAGTGTTGTCACCTCACAGTAAGATGTCCTGTTCGATTCTCAGCTAGAGCTACTTCTGTGTGGAGACATGCGTGAATGGGCGTACCTTCGTTGAAGGTTGTGCATCAGAGCTGGCAACTCGGCATGTAAAAATCTACTGCCAAACATTAGCGGACCGGAGTTCTGCTGTGGCGACCCCTAACCGGGAAAAGCCGAAAGACAACAACATTCAACTTTCCAAGTCATTTTAACTATTCAGTTCATGTAGTGTGTCTCTGCTGACTGTCTTAATTAAATGAGACAATAGTGCCTATTTTATGCCATGTCTATGGATATATATATATATATATATATGTGTGTGTGTGTGTGTGTGTGTGTGTGTATACACAGGTGTAATAGTACATAACTGTTTATACAAAATAAAAAAGAATATGCAAACACAACTGTAATACAATCTAGTACATACAAATAATACACATAGTTTGTGGTATGCAGGAACCACAGAATTTGGATGACACACACAGGACTAGATATTAAGTATAACAGACATTCCTACCACTCACAGAAAATCTGAATCCAAATTTGCAGAGAAATGAGAAAAATCAAAGAGCACAGTAATTGACTGAAATAGCATAGATAACAGAGAGAAGTCACAGAGGGCAAATACAATGAAGATGTGAATCCAAAGTTTTGCTGAATCACAGAATAAAAAGGGGTATAGGATGTAATAAAAGATAAAGAAGGCAAGGAAATGTACTTATTTATCATTTATTAACATTTGTTTATCAGGAAAGTCCAATGGGCCACAGGTGTCATTTTTTCAGTGGAGGCCCATGAAGAATAAAAAAGTTTAATGCAATTGATATTTAGAGTAATAATTTTTTTAATGCAGTTTCAGTGAATACATAGCATAGTAGTAAATATAACTGAATTTGTATTGATATTTATAAACACTAATATACAATCATTGTATTGAGAATTTACAGATAGAAAATGGTATATAGGATATGTAGGAGCAATTTAAGTGTTTATAGAGAATAGCAATGGAATGGTAATATGAAATAAAGACATGGAGGAAGAGGAGGAGGACTGTGAGACCAAAGTAGTCAGGAGTAAATCAGTTTGAAGAAGTGCCCAGTGATAGGGCTGAGGGCAGGCCTGCACATTCATCTCTAACATGTATCTATGAGAAGTGGTTAGAGAAGTAATTTTCTTTTAGAATAGATAGAGTTAATTGAAAGGGTTAAGAATTTGTAGTAGCTCTAAATGAGGTAAGTAGCTGACTCAATGCTTTTGATCCTAGAATTGAGAAAATTGGTCATGCTGCTTAAGTTTGTTTAGTAATCTTTGGCATACAACTGCACTTTCTGAGTAGGATCATAATGGCTACTGTAATCTCCAAGTAACACAATTCCATAAGTGATAAGGATGAACTGTTTTCTGGCTGTTCTAACCCGAATAACAATGTGTAAATGTGTATAGTAGTAGGTCAGCTGTTTCTTCTGCATCCAGTTTGGCTAAGATTATACCTCAAAATTCTTAATATAATGTTAGTAAAACAGATTGACATATGCTGTTTGTTACAGAGAGATCACGCCACTGCACTGATGTTATGGGAAAGATGATAATGCCACCAATAAGACCTCCAGAAACCAAGATACCACTCATTGTGAGGGAAAGATAGCTGACATCAATAAGGTATGAGCAAGGCTTGATCCAGCACAAGGCAACCTTGGCAGCTGTCTAGGGCCCAGTGCTTGCTAGTGGACCCAGCCATCAACATTAAATACATTTTTAAAAGGCCAGAACTTCTGCTGGGCTGCCAAATATTAAAAAAGTCCAATGTAGGCTGCTCTGATGGCAGTCTGTTCTTAGAAATAGATCTGATTTCCTGCTTGTCAGAAGCTCCAGGCTCACTGATTCTGTGACCCAACCCAGCTCAACTTGTATTGGCAAATGCTTTGAACCAACAAGCTGGGACACAAGCAAATGATGGAACTGAAACATGATTTTGAATGTAGCACAGTCACAAATGGAAGATGACACATGGTCATTAATAATTAAAGATAATATTATGTCCTAATTTCTATGTCATACCTCTAGTATATCATATAAAAGTGATAGGAATTTGTTTGACATTTTGTTTCAGAATTATTGTACTTAGAAATATTAAATTTGTTATTCTGAATGACATCTAGTAAAGGTACCTTTCCTTGTAAGAACTGATGTTTGTTCCAGTGCAACTCCTTATCTTTCTATCATTAATGGGTTGTAATTCAATTGCATAGATGTTTTTACTTGTAATACCACTTTGGTGGTTTATGTCCTTTGTGATGCTGCTGCACTAGCCCAGTAATCACGGAGTCTCAATCCTCACCACTTGCACCAGTGAGGGATGTGCACATTGCGAGGATGACAAGTGCACACACAGTAAAGTACAATTTCCCTTAAGAGCACACAAAAATCACAGTCAGTCTGGGGCTGGTTTCTCTTTATCCAGATCCCCAATAAAACTTCCCGACTGGCACATCTTCTGAATCTACCAAAAGAAGGGTGAGAGGATTAGTATTTTGGCTGTTTCTAGCAAAAGATATTGATAAAGTACTTTCTTCTTCTTCAGTATACAATAGTACTAAACTGCATTTGTAAAAAGAACCACTTCAGCTAAGTCAAATTCCTGAACTACCTTGGTCAACAGTAGCAACTGACATATTTGAGTGGAATAATCAGCATTATTTAGTGTTGGTAGACTCTTATTCAAACTGGTTTGAGATCAGTTTACTACCTAACCTAAAGTCCATTGCTCTTATCACCAAGTTGAAATGTCATTTCTCAGTCTATGGGAGTCCACAGATGCTTATATCTGACAATGTACACAATTTACCAGTCACTTGTTTCTGAAATTTGCAAAAGAATGGGACTTTATACATGTTCTCAGTGATCACCTACCAGCCTTCGCCGACTGTCTCCCATCTCCACTGCATAAACACCACCACTAGATCCAAACCCGCAACCTCTCCTCTTTCAACCCTCTAACTTTCTCCAAATGCTTAAAGCATACTGACTGGTCCCCTCTAAAAACCCTTCCTCTAGATGATGCCATTTCCTACTTTAACCACTCATTTCTAACCATTCTCAATAAGCAAGCACCCCCCCTCGAACTAAATGCATCAAAACCAATCACTGCCCGTGGTTATCAAAAGATACTAAACTAGCCTTGCACCAAAGGGACAAAAAATGGAAATAATATCAAAAACATAAAAACCCTAACGCCCTTCTAGTGTATAAGCAACTATGAAACTCCGCAAAAAGACTAATAATTAAAGACTGCAAAGTCCACTACTCCAAACTCCAGTCCTTGCACTCAACAAATCTGAAAAAATTCTGGGACTCCATCTCATCCATGCTGCATCCTGGCTACAAAGAAAACCCCTTCCTAGACCCCAACCTCTCCAACCTTGAAACAGCCAGCCAGTTCAACTCATTCTTCATAGACTGCATAGCTAAACTATCAGCCTCCTTCCCGCCCCCCTCCTCCACCACCACCACCCCCTCCTGCCCCAACCATCACCCCAATCATCAGCATTCCTCCACATCCTTTTGCTCAAGCCCATCCCCACAAGCACTATAAAAAGACTTCTCCTCAAACTCAAAACCTGTTGCAATGCACCTAACAACCTTCCACCCTCCTTCCTCAAACAAGCTGCAGACAGCATTGCCTATCCCATCTCTATTCTTAGAAATAGTTCCATACAAGAATTATATGGCCCTTCTATCTGGCACCATGCTTACATCATCCCCCTGCACAAAGGTGGCAAAAATACTGATACCACCAACTTCAGGCCTATTGCCATCCTTTCCCCTCTTTCTAAAATACTAGAGAAAATGATAAGCACAACTCATGGCACACCTAACACTAAACAATCTCTTCTCCCCTACCCAACATGGCTTCCACCCTGGCCACAGCACTATGACTGCCCTTCTTTCCTTTCTTGAAACCATAAACCTTGAACGGGACTCGGGTAAATTCATATCCACACTATTTCTAGATCTATCAAAGGCCTTTGACACCATCTCACACACCCTACTTATATCCCAACTCTCCACCCTACACCTCTCTCCCACAATCACCTGGTTTTCCAGCTACTTGTCCAACCGCAAACAAGCTGTTCAATGGAAAACTTCAACCTCCCACTTCCTTCCCACACCCACAGGTGTCCCACAAGGTTTTGTTCTTGGCCCTCTTCTCTTGACCCCATTCCTTAACAACTTTCACCAATCAATCCCAGACTCATCTATCATCCAATATGAAGATGACTCAACAATCATCTGCTCAGCCTTCTTCCCCTCCGAGCTCCTAGCAAAAATCCAACTAGCCTTCTCCAAAACAGAAACCTGGATGCAGTCTAACCATCTGGCGCTAAATGCAAATAAAACCAAACTAATGTTTTTTTTTTCCCCTACCAAAAATTCCATTGAAAAATCCGCATTCGCCATACAGAGCCAAAACAACACCCTCCTTGAAATTTTTCCCAATACCAAGCTTCTTGGCATCATTATTAATGAAGAACTAGAATTTGACACCCACATCCACTCCACAATCACGAAAACCCACCAAAAGTTAGGTTTTGTCTACAGGCACAACCGCTTCCTAAGACCCACTACCCATCAAACTCTTGTATTCACCTTCCTACTCCCCTCCCTTATGTATGGTGCCCCTCTTTTCACCAATCTCCATCTTGGCCTTCCATCCAAACTTGAATCCTGCTACCGCAAGATCTCCAAATTTGTAACCAATTCAAAAACTCATCCCACCACTGCCACTCCCTCTTCACCCTCAACTGACTTGAACTACCGAACTTCCTCAGTTACCTACAACTCACCATTGCCCACAAGCTCATCTTTAAACCTGTCAACTGCCCAGCTCTTGCTACTTCCTTAAAACCTTACATTCCCAACTGCTTACTCAGATCCAAAAAACAAAATCTCCTTCAGGTCCACAAACCTGCTTGACCTCCTGGCTATCTAATGCTGTCCCATTCCTTAGCTAAACAGTTGAACTCTCTCCCCACACACCTACACAACTTACCTAACCATACAAATTTCAAATCTCAGCTACTCTCTCATCTTTCTTCCAAATGAGAATGCCCTTGCCACACTCCAACTTAAACCCATTCCTCATTCCACCTAGCACTGACTCATCCAACTACCTCTACTATTATTTCATCCCACCCAAAACAATCCCTACCCTACTAAAAGATTAATTTTCTCTCTAATATCTATTGTACTATGCTCTTCAATCTCAAATATACTATTACTGTCTCCTTGCATAATATTTTCCTAACCTACTAATGGTTTGTAGCTATATATTTTGAAATGTTAAACCTACAATTGAGTTTATAACAAAAATATTCACTTTATGTAAATGTTGAAATTTCTGTACTGAATTATGTCTTTTCATTTTTGTAACATTGTGATAAGTCAATTGCAAATATCATGGAGCTTATCTGTAAATGTTTAATTAGCTGTATGAACTATGTCCTTTTGTAACATGTGAAATGTAACGTGCAATTATTGTGGAGCTTTTCTCCCCAGGCCTCCAGTGAAAACAGGCTCTTCTTGGCCCAGTGGACTTCCCCGTTCATTAAACTTAAATAAATAAATAAAATGTTACTAGTAGTCCAGAATACCCACAGTTAAATGGACTACTTAATCTCAGAAACATACCCTGTGACAATATACTTGGCTTGCCTGCTCAAAGAGTTCTATCTAGGCAAACCAGAACAACATTGCCTATCAGTTCCAATCTGTGATGCCTAAAGCTAAGAACAATAGAACAATCAGAGTCCAACTATTCAGAAAGTGTTCTTTCCAGAAGTCTAGCTATGATAAATTGAGCAGATTTCTTCGTCCATTGAAAAAAGGAGAGATAGTGAGGATACAAATGGCGAAAGGTTTTGACTGGATTAGTCAAGTAACAGGTATATGTGCCAAGCTGAGATCCTACTTCGTAGAATCTGAGGGTATGGAGTACAGGAGAAATTGCAGATATCTTCTTCCTGTATCAGACTTGATTGCAGCATTGTTACTGTGATACAGACTCTAGCTCTCAGAGCAATCCAGACAATGTTCCTGTTGCAGAACGTGTCTTAACTCTAGCTTTCTTTCCTGATGATCTTCCTGATGTTCCCAAAGTCGAACATTCAGCAGAGACAGTCCCAGTTGCTTGAGCTAGTTCTAATTTCAATGTCACGTGATCTGGTTGTATTTCCAGACCTAGTGTGAAATACACAGCAACCTGGACATAATTGCCTATATGTATTTAGTTCTGTATAACTGCATGTCAAAGAATCATTTTGTATCAGTTGCATGTCAATTAATGTCGTCAATAATGCATGACTCATTTTTTCAAAGAGGGAGGATGTAGAATAGTGTGTGTGTTGTACATTTAAGAAGTGTTTCAAGGACAGGACGTGCATATAAATAGCAAGCACATGCTAGCTTCAGTGCCATTATGAGAGTGCAGCCAGAGAGTGAGCATGTATGAGTGTGATAGCTAGTTTGTTTATGTTTATCTAAGTTAAAGTTATTAAGCCTCAATCCTAATCTGTTTGTACATAATAAAGCTGTTTTATCCTGACCAGATGAGAGACACTGGGTGTGCATCTGAACTCATGACCTCCCCCTTGCATTGTGTAACCTGCTGAGATGGTTTAGTTGCTGGGCCACTCCTATGCAGTGGCAAACTGCTACCTGGGTAAAGATCCCCTTTCCTTCTCATCACCTCAGAAGTGCTACATTCCTAGTCTGCCAACCACATCCTCATGTCCTCAGACTTAATTTAGTACTAATGGCTTGTTCCCTGACAAAATAATCTGAAAGCATTTCAAATGCGCTGACCTTACAACTACCTACAATCATTTCAAGATGAATTTTAAAACATATTCATTGACAATTTCAACTGCCTTCCTCCAGTACTCCCTAAAGTGTTTCTGTTCAACTCTAGTGTCAGTTTATAACAAGTATGCAAATATTCTTTAATGCTGGCATCATTAAAGCAATTCACACAGCTGTGTTTAGAAACTGCATGCATTGTTTTATCTGTGAACATGGGAATTAAACACTTTATCCACTGCCTGTGGTTAGCTTGTTGTTGAATACAGACCCTTCCAAAGGCCCTTATAAATTTATCCAACTCATCCCGCTCTTTGTATTGAGGAAAATGTTTTGTACTGACCTGGGCATCTTGGGTATATTTTCCCCTTCCTATGATTCTCACATCACTGGCATTAGATTACCATCTGCATTTCATTCTGGCATTGCTTTTCAACCCTCCTCTAATTCCAGTTGCTTTACTCTCTCAGTTGCATCCAGTTCCAATACAGTTCATCACAAGTGCCAATTTTTGTAATTCTGCTTGGGCATTAAAGTCCTCTTGGTATGTAACTGAATTTCCATTGCCTGCTTGCTGACCCTCTCACTCTATGCTGCATTATGAGCAAAGTTGCCACCACTTTAGTGCTGGACATATAAACCTGCTGGATTCTTCTTTTGCTACATTCCTTTGTCAGCTGTGCCACTGACATTTTACCATATTTGCCAGATGCACCTGCTCCTAAACTAAGCTGACTAAAAAATAAAACAACTGATGTTCAGACACACACACACGCATGCATGCACACACAAACACACACACACACACACACACACACACACACACACACACACACACACACACACACACACACACACACACAGATGTTTTAGGTTGAATATCTACAAATCCAGTATCACCAGCACTGGCCACCTGTGTGAAAGAGGGATGGCACCACTGCTACCAATGCCATCATAGGGAATATACCACTACCTCCAATGTAACCTCTAGTTAAAAGGATGCCATCTATTAAAACATTAGGATGACTGGCAGATTGGAGTTTGAGTTCCACCACTGCTAGCCAAAAGTGAAATAATGAAAGTGTACACAAATCTTCTTCCATATCTATTCACATAAAATACAACCTGACACCAAGAGCATAAAGGAAATATGCACTGCTGTCTTGGGTATGGACTTCCCCCACCAGCATACAGACTGGACTGCACACAGGCCACTTGCAGAGCTGAGTCTTTGTCCAAGTGCCCCCTAAACCCTTTCTTATCAATCTATCTGTGAATTGATGTCTACAGTGACCTTCAGTACAAACTACTGCCTCTCACACAAATTATGTATGGCTATACAAACAAATCAAATGTAAGGCTTGCTTCTCTTAATTTCAAACAGCCCTTTTTCTGGCACCGTAGTCCTGCTACCACACTGGAGCTGGGCTTCCAGTTACCTTCTGCTACTATACATTTCTATTTTTCATTGGTAGCAGGCCTAAGCAGTTTAAGGGGAGATATATGCCATACAGATTATTATCCAACAGTGTAAATAATGATTACCTTCTTCTCAGAACAGTGCATGAATGGTAGATACAAGAGCCTGAAGGTGCATAAATGAAATTTGCTTAAATAAAAAAGAAAACAGCAAATGTTGAGGAAAATATTAACAGGTTGACACACAAAGAAATAAAATAAAAGACATACCCCAGGATTCACGAATCCTCTGTGTGAGACTTAATAAGTCTTACTCAGAGGCTGTAGTTGAACGGTATGACGTCAGCGTGCCATGAATATTTATGAGGGCACGCTGACTCAACCGTAAGTCTTACACGGACTGGGTAGGTAAGCAGGGGGCGTGTCCGACTGCCGAGCAGTCTAAATGGCCACGCCCCTGCAAGGTTTGTAAAAGGAAAATGAAAGCACACAACAGAGGGTCCGCTCAAATGTCCTAGCACCAAACACCACACTCCCTGACATTGTAAACCCCCATCACAGTTATGAAAAGTAAAAAAAAATAATTTTATTTTTTTTAAATTCCTGAAATAGCTGCCCGTATTTGCGCGTGTGTGGGCGGGTGTGCCCATTGCTTAGCTGTAGTTAGCAATTCCGACATGGAAGAGCATAAGAAAGAATGTTTATGCAAATCACACCAAACAGCAATAGCGTAATGGTAGAACATTCGCACAAAGAAGAGGCATTCACGGTTCGAGCTCCACCACTCCCCTTCTTATTTATGTTTTAAATCAGTACATGGAATAATACCTGACCCGTATGATTAAAATATCAGTAAAAAGCAGTGAAATGGCCAATGTATCAGTGAACAAAATATTAAATTTTTAAAGGATCCTGATACATAATTGCTTGCAGGTAAGCAGCACTTTACCCAGCGCAATAGAGTTGCCCATAGATTAACAGTGCTTTACCCAGCACAATAGAGTTGCCCATGGTTTAACAGCACTTTACCCAGCGCAATAGAGTTGCCCAAAGTTTAAGAGTGCTGTACCCAGTGCAATAGAGGTGCCTATAGTGGTAGGGCAACATGGAGCAATGTAGAGCAAAGTTGCTTAAATGCAGCCACACCACCTAGCCTGTCTGAACAGTATGAAAATAAAATGAATAACAAGGTTCAAACCCTGGACTCTGTGCATCCTAATTAAAGCACTGAACCACTAAGCCATGACAACTTAGGAGAAGCAGCCACTGTTAACATACATATATTTAGTAATGGTAGATTAACCATTACTAAGCAGGTCTGCAGTCAGCCGAGAATTTTCAAAAATGGCCAATCACAAAAAAGTGCGGGAAATGCGGCATATTTAAGCACCATAGGCGGGAATACTCACCATAGCTAATTGTAGCTCACATCTGCAGTTAGAATGGCTGATGCAGGAGAGGGTACATGCTTCCGAGTGCAACATTGGGGCATCGAGGAGTAGAAATACATGGTTTGGCTCCTTGTCCACCGTCATGAGTCAAGACTCCTGCAGGGCCAGTTCCAAGGGACGGAGTACAAGGCAGAGGCTTGGAACCGGTTAGCTCATGACCTCACCAGTGTCACAGGTGTTCCTTGGACTGGTGAGCAGGTCCGTCACCACCATGAAGACCTGAACAGACAGAAGCAGGACCACCTGAACCAATGGATACAGGAGGCCCGTGGGATGCAGGATGCCCCGCAACTGAGTAGGTAGCCATGGAATGCAGTATGTAGGAATTGATAATTGATTCGGTATAACAGATAGGTATGTCTCAATATCCCTTAATTTACTTTACAGCTGCAGTTGACCGTGCTGCGAATCAGCAAGCCTATGCAGATAGGCTGCTAAGGCTGTGCCACTGGGCAGGTTAGTGATTATTCTGCATGTATTGTTATAAAAAATAGGGGAGAGAGCATGAAATAAAGTGTTGTAGTCCAATAATGCAGCCATAAATGGCCTGAATAACTCCTCTGCATGTACTGTCAGATAAAAAAGTCAGAGAGCCAGAAAAAGAGTGTAGTAACCCATTAAGAAAGGTAACATATGTCCAGAATAATATCTCTGCAGGTACTGTCATATAAACTAAGTAAGTGAGCCTGAAAAAGAGTGTTATAACCTATTAATAAAGGTATAATATGTCTTGAATATGTCTTCCATATGCACCATTGCAACAAATAAAGGAGTGAGCCTATGGAAAAGTGTGTAATGTCATTAATAAAGGTCTAAAACCCAGATTGTGTCTGTGTCACTTAGTGTGAAATGTTGTTGTATCCTTGCATTATACAGATAGTACTGTTTTAAAAAGTACTGGCAACCCAGAGTTGTGCAGTCCCATATAAAGTGGGTAATAGAAGTGCTAGTAGCTGTGAAGCATATATACAGTCCTCAACAGTCAGTTACTGGCTGGCATGCATAAGTAAATCTGGCACACATGTAGCATGTTAATATGTTCCCCAGAAATGTGAGTGTGTGTCAAGAAATGCAGGGTTCTGTACAAATAGAAGTGAAAATGTCATGTGAAAACATCCAGATATGTAGATAAAGAAATATAAATGTAATCAAGGAATATGTAGCAGTAACATCTGCATCTTGGACAGTTAGTATGTCAGATATAGGTCAGGCATATATTGAACTAGCCAAACCCATTACACAACCTAATGCATGGTGGCAAGTGTAATTATACATGTAGGGGATATACACCTGCAGTCACAAGGAATGTATTGTAGAGTAAAAGTAATTATAAGATGTTAATCGAGGTTTTTTCTACACCCTACTGTATGTGCATAAACCATGCAATTCCACACCTCAATGGGTATGTATAATCTTAAATATTTGTTGGGACATATGTCCTATTGTTCTATAAATATTTGCATTCACATTGATGCATGTGCCCTGTTCAAACCCCACAATCATGGTGGCCTGTTGCTACCAAACATCCCTGCATGCTGTTGGAATATCCACTGTCGTTCAATATATGCATGTGTTATGCTTGCTGTTCATCTGTTGGAAACATGGTGTGTTGGGTTAATGGGAATATTACTGCATGCTGTTACAACTAATCTGGAATGCTGTTTATGTTGTAATTAAACACACCTAATCACAGACCGTATGGGAAGGCTGATCCCAACGGACCCACCTGTCCCTCCTCAGCTGGCGAGTGCTCCTGGCACCAGCAGGTCCAGTGCCCAGCCCGGGTTCCCCTCCTCTGTTGGTCTTGTGCCACCTTCGGGTGGAAGCACTGCAGGGGATGGGGCTTGTCCCCCCCATGCAAGCGTGGGCGGAGAAGGGCCACCTGTCACCCTTTGAAGGGTCCAGGCTGTGGTGTGTAGGGAGATCCAGCGTTCAGTCACTGATCCTCTATGCCAGCTGGAGGCAAGAGTGGCGCATCTCATGGGTGAGCCTGCCTGTCCTACGCAGCCCCCAGCACAGCCATCCTCGGGGCTGTGAAGGTGCAGTGGTGACTGCCCATGGGTGGGGATCTCAGTTCCACTGTTACCATCTGTGGGCTCATGGGCTTGTGATTTCCAAATATCTGTCCCCATCAATTGTGTTCACCCACCCCATGTGTCATACACCGCCCCAGTATGCGTCTTGTCGGTCTTGTTTGTTTACCTCCCCAACCTACCTCCCCGGATATACCTACTTCCTCTACCTCACTTTCCACTCTCACTTGACCAAAAAAAAAAAAAAGGGCAATCTGTACCCACAAAAAATTATGCTCCATACATAGCTGCCCATTTTGCACACGTCCACTGGACATGTAACCTGATAATTATAATTGGCAATACAACATACTTTGTTGTCCTCACCCCTCTCCCAGGGGTGGAAAGTTTCAAATTTCACTCCAAATTTATTGCATATGCACAGCTGTTGCTGGTAAAGAAATGGGCAGCTATGGACCTTCCCTACACCTGTCCTGCACATCCCGAGCTTGTTTACCTACTGTCTGTTCCTCTTTGTGCCCCCTTTTTCACCACTTTCCTATCTCCCCATTTTCTTTTCTTTAAAAGAAATTAGCGCGGGGTTAGCGGGAGTAAGCACTTTTAAGCGGTAGTAAGTGGGTTTAAGCGAGTGTGCACATGTATGCGCTTAGCTAAGCATCGCTAAGCGTCACGCAAACCCACGCAAACCTGCTTACAACTGCTTAAAAGTGCCTTAGTCACTCTATGGAAGGGCCCTTGTTTTGCTCAGCAGCAAAATAAAAGACCTCTGCCAGTCTCGAACCCCAGACCATTGACACAATAGACTGCATGAATTACCACTAAGCCACAGCAGATTTTCCAATAACTTGGTGCTGACATAAATATATCATGCATTACAATGAGGGAATGTAAATGGAAATTAGGAATGATATAACACAAATCCTGTTCTGTGGGTATTTACCAGCAGTTGTGGAATTGCATCACATGACTGTGAAAAGAGAACCAGCCATCCAAGCAGGGAATAATGTTACAATAGCACCTTACAAACACCACACAGTATCAGACCAGGATAAATACTGGCAAAGTTGGCTAGGGCAGAGGGCAGACACACCAACTGTGACTGCTTTACAGGGATGTCCCTGATTTGTAAACAAATGTTAGCTGTGCCCTACTGAATCACTCTGGAAAGTACGAACTTTAGGCAGACAAGTGTGGAATCACACATAATGAATAATCTCAATAGGTGACAGTAGACACTGCTTGTACGTCAGAAAAGGTATAGGTATACATATGCTCTGATTCCTAAGAAAGTCTCAACTGCAATATGCCTGTAATATATTGCAGGTGTATCTAACGTATATGTACCTTTCACTGAGGCCATTCAAATACATACCTGAGAGTATCTGAGGCCTGGCAGAGGCAGAAACACACAGGCATATCAGCATTACTGCTGTTACACACTCTGCAAATAGCTTTGGAAGGGGTTCCACAAGTATGCCCTTATGTAGGAGTACAATACAGAAATATCACAGGATGTAGCCATGTACTGCTAACAACCAACTGTGACAATGCCAATGTACCAGTGCTGAAAAGACTGGTGTGGTGCACAGACAAAGTATAATAGGCTAACCTCTAGCTACCATTTGAATATGTCCATAGGTGGGAACTACGCAGACAGACTACTTGCCTTGACAGACTAACAGGTACACAGCAATCCTGTATGTTCAGCAAGATAAACCTCACATGATAAAAAATGCTCTTTGCAGTTCTGCACCCCTACCCAAAGGTACAACATACCTGTGTATTCAGGCAAAAAACAGGGTGTAGGTAGGCATACTCAGTACTGAAATATGTCTAGTTGTGTTGAGCAGCCTGTGCTAATTGCAACACAAACAAACCACAAACTGTTCAGAGGTGAGTAATGTAATAATTACGGTATAGCAGTTCACAAACACTGTATGTCACAGGAATACAGTGCACTGACCACATTTGTATGGCAGTTAAATGTCTCATTCAGAAAGAAAGTATATACTCCCATGTATCCTGTGTTAGAATTTGGAGGGGTGAGTACATGTCTATACTGAGAAGTGTGTACTGGAAGCAGCAACATTCAGGTTTGAGTGCAACATTCATATCACTGGCTACAACCCTAGCTTCAGATAAGAGACATATACCAACCTTCTGACACAATGGTGTCCAGAGCAAACAAGCATGGGCCCCACCTTGGAAAGCTGAAAGGGCTATGCCTACCTAACCTAGCATTTTATAGCAGTGGGCTGCAATCACAGTGAGTAATGCAATCAGCACACAGCAGGCTGCATGCAATTACTGAATGGTGGGCAGCAATTGGTGCAGAGGCTGTCACATGCAGAAGTGCAGATACCTAGAAAAGCAGGCTGTACCTGCTGTCCACACATGCAATAATATCATTGCAGGTACAGGGAGATAGAGAGAGAGAGAGTGAGAGAGAGAGAGAGAGAGACAGACAGAGACAAAGACAAAGACAACAGAGAGAGGAAACTGAGACAGAAACAGAAATAGAGGGAGAAAACCCAAAACAAACAACCAACCCAAAAAAAAAAATAAACTACAAAACTGTTACTCCAAAAGATGAAAGTCACCAAAACGAAAAAAACAAGCTCTTCTGTACAACTGGAAGGAATACAATTCTTTTATTGTCCAATAAACTTTTCAAATGAGCGCTTTCGTCTGCTCAAGGCAGACTTCATCAGATAAAAAACTCACTGGTGCATTAGATTTTTATATATAAAACCAACAAAGTAATTATTCAATTAGCATCAATCAATTAAAAAACCTTAAAGTTGTATATTCCAACATTTCTTCTCTAATATTATACTCAACTTAAAACAGCTTGAACAAAATAAGCTTTTTGTGCAGCCTTTTGACATAAAATGAAACAAAAATGTCTTCTAAAAATAAAATTATGTTTTAAGTACCACAGATGAATAATAATCGTGTTGTTAAGTAAGTTTAACTGTTGTTCATCCTTTTCTGAAAATGAATATATTTATTAAAATAAATGTCTCTTTTTATCATATGATAAACTGTGTTGAAATGGGTATAAGTACAACAAATGTACAATTGTTCAAACCAGACTGGTGCCTAACCCTGGTGTAAAGGTGTACCTTCATATTAATATAATCTGAGTGTTAAATTAATGGGAAAGGCCTCAGACAGCGTCTGCCTTGCCCACTAAAATAGCCTTTATATTTATATATTCATTGAGGCCAGGTCCAATGTTGGACCTTAGTCTCAATTGCCATCTTATTTCCTTTTGTAATAAGAGGTTTTTAGTGTCACCTCCCCTGGTGTTTCTGTTGACCAGGTCAAGAATGCCAAATTTAAAATCTGGGGTAAAATTGCAGACCATAGTGTGTTTGTAAAGGGCACTGGTTTCTTTCTTAGTTCTAATGTCATTCTTGTGCTCATAAATTCTATCCTTTAGTGCCCTCTCTGTTTTGCCCACGTAGTATGAAGGACAATTAGTACAAGTGGCCAAATAGACCAACATCCTGGTCTGACAATTACCCCTACAAAATCTAACTCGGCTACCCAGACCGTTGTTCAAGATGATACTCTCCTCTTGGTTGATGTGTGCGCACTGTCTACATCTACCACAAGGGTTTGTTCCTCTGATATATCTCCGTGGTGTTACCCCTCTTTCCAAAAATTTTTTGAAGTTCATACCTGCCTTGTGTATGAATAGAGGTTTATTCCCGACTACTTCATAAATATCACTGTTAGTTTTTAAAATTGACCAATTGTCCTGCAATATTTTAATGAAATGTTCGGAAAAATTGTTGTGTTCAATTATACAAGCCCCTAAAAAATCCCAAGTTTCTTCAGTTGTTTTTACGTTAGCTGTCAAATACTGACCAAGCAATGGCTTGTATCTATTACCCCATCCCTTGTATACTTCATTCAAAATTTCCCCCAACATTTTCCTCGGGTATCCTCTTTCGATGAATTTTTCTCCCAAAAAAAAAATAAATAAATTCCTTCAATAAGTCATCAAATTCTGATGTCATCCTGGCTACCCTCACCGCCTGCCCTTTGACAATACTTCTTTTTTGATGGTAAGGGTGTTGACTGTCAAAATGCAGGTAGCTATTGCACCAAGTTTGTTTCCTGAAAATCTGATTTAAAACCATCCACTGTTTTATTAAGTGTGATGTCCAAGTAACTAATACTTTTACTTTCCACTTGGTGTGTAAAAGATAGGAAAGTGGTAGAGTTGTTGATGTGTTCTATAAAACCCTCGAGTTTTTCCACTGTACCTTCCCAAATAACAAATATGTCATCCAAAAACCTAAGATAGGTTTTTATATGACCTACAAACTGGCTTTGAAATATGTACCTATTTTCCCATTCCAGTAGGACAAGGTTGGCATAAATGGGGGCACATGCTGCCCCCATGGCAACCCCACTCAACTGTTTGTAATATTCACCCTCGAAAATGATGTAGTTGTTGTCTAATACAACTTCCATCAATTCAAGGATCAATCATTTTTTGTCCATTGGTGAGTCTAAATGTTTATTAATGCTTTCCTCAAAGTACTCAAAGCCTTCCTTTCTGGGAATGCAGGAAAAAAAGGTCCTTTACATCAATTGTAATAAATTTACATGTTTCAGACCATAAGTTGTTATTAATTTTTCCTAAGAAATCCCAAGAATCTTTCACCAGATGTTTTTGGTTAACGACAATGTTTTTAATCGTGTGGTCTATAAAGACTGCTAAGGGATGTGTTTTAGATTTCTTTGCTGAGACAATGGGTCTAAAGGGAGGTTTTACTATTGTTTTGTGTATTTTCGGTATACCAAAAAACCCTGGGATGGTAGGATGTGTTTGTCTCAAAAAATAGTAGGTCTGATTGTCTATTCTATTTTCAATGAGGTATTCTTCTAATAAGGAATCTATCCTCCTGTATGCTATCTGAATCTCGTTATAAGACACTGTACTGTAAGTGTCTTCCTCTGCTAATATAATTGTTAAGGCATTATTATAATCCTCCTGATTGTACATGACAAGCCCTCCACCTTTATCGGGTTCCATAAACCTGATGTTCACTTCCCTTCTTAAATTGTCTAATAAAAGCTCTTCTTCTCTTTTCAAATTGTGTTGTGTCATACCTTTCCCCCAGTTGCCATACTTCTCATAAATCTCAGTTGTAACTATATTTTCAAAAATATTGATAACAGGGTGGAGTGGGGGGTTGAAAGTGCTGCTTCTTGTCATCCTTTTACTATTGTCCCCCAACTTGTTTTTGAGATTGTTCTTGTGAATCAATCTCAAATTCAATTTCCTAAGGTACAACTTAAGTTCTATCAAAATGTCAGCAAGGTCCCCTTGTCGAGATCTGACAAACTTAAACCCCTTAGAAAATAATTCAAAATGTTTTTTGTCTAATTCCAAGTTGGTGTAATTGTATATCTTGTAACCCCTGTGCTCAAATACAATTCCATTGGCATTGATGTTAATGTTATCTATCTGCCCCTTCTCCCCTTGTTTTTCCAACCAAAGTTGTTCCCAGGGAAATTCGGTGGGGGTCCGGGATCTGAGGGTAACCTGGCCTTGCTGGCCAATCGCTCGGATCTCCTGGGACCTAAAAAAGAAGAATCATTAGGTTCAGTAAATGAATCCAGTTCATCTAAAGCCCTGTTGTAATATCCTCTCCTCACCCTACCTTCTCTCTGTTCTTTCCTTTCTGATTGTAAAAATCTATCTGTATTTGTTGTTGTACATGGATCCTGAGTGATATGGAACCCCCTATCAACCTTGTCAGAATGGTTATTTGCCGTGTGGAAAGGTCTAGGGTAGCTCTTTCCCTTTTTGTATTGTTCCTTGTCCCTAAAGAATTTATTTTGTTTTCTCTCAAACACTTTGCCAATTTTAGTATCAATTCTCTTTAAAATTCTATCATACAAACTTTCGTATTGTTCAAACAACAGATCCTTGATTATATCCCTGTGAAGACCGTTCAGTTCACCCAACAAGGTGTTTAACTGTACCTCATTGTATTTGATTAACTTTAAAACTAATGCGAATCCACAATCATCAAAAAAACAGTAAAAATCCTTCAAAACATTTTCAGAATATGTGATACCAAATGGATATTTAAAAATCCGTAGTCCCTGAGGGACTATTTTGCTACTGAGACATTGATGTAAATAGTTATTTTCTATCTGTAAACTTTTGTATTTGAACAACAGTTTTTCAAATGCATGAATCATGTCTTTCAAAGTGCCCTCATTTTCATCACGAGTGTTTTTACCTTTACCATGTAAAACTTCATTATTTGTGTGATATGAATTATCAAAAACAAAATTTTTGTCCATAATATCGTTAAAACAAATGGGGCGTGAAATGCCTCCACCAACGTTTGTTCAAGTTGTTTTAAGTTGAGTATAATATTAGAGAAAAAATGTTGGAAGATACAACTTTAAGGTTTTTTAATTGATTGATGCTAATTGAATAATTACTTTGTTGGTTTTATATATAAAAATCTAATGCACCGGTGAGTTTTTTATCTGATGAAGTCTGCCTTGAGCAGACGAAAGCACTCATTTGAAAAGTTTTTTGGACAATAAAAGAATTGTATTCCTTCCAGTTGTACAGAAAAACTACAAAACTGTAACAGACGGAGCAGGGAAATACAAAGGTAAGGTATATGTAACTCATATGTATGTGTTGGCATGTAGTAGATGTTCCTGAAGAGTACTCTACACACTGCAAATCATCCATGTGTGGCAGCAGTACGTTTCTATCTGTATCTGCATATGTGCATAGGGCAAGGGACATACTGCAACTGTTAGTGAAGGGTGGACAGATATCTGTTGTTGAAGGTTGTTATGTGCATATATGGTCGTAGTGTGTGGCATAGAAAACAGCATGCAGTGCTGATATATGTCATGTGCTGGTTAAACGCTGTGGGACTGATTTGTCAGATTTGCTGTGTTACAGCCAGTGAGTCCTGCTAAAGTTACATGGGCCGAGGACACCCACGTGCATTCTGCACAACACTGTGCAATATAATCACATAACTGTACATCCCACAACTGTCACATAACTGATATCCCCACCATGAAAGGTGGACTGTACATGTGCCTATTTGTACATCTATATGTACAGCAATGGATGTGTACATGTATGTATATAGATATGTATATATATATATATATATATATATATATATAGAAAGAGAGAGAGACATGGGGCCATATGTACTGCAACAGGTGTGTGGTGACCAAGGCATGGACTGTAGACAAGTATAGATACTGCAGTGCCATTCCTCTTTTCCAAAACACTGTACCCATTAACTACCACATAGGTAGAGATCTACCCAGCACCGAAGGTGTGATAAGGGAACATGGGACACAGGTGGACAGTAGCCACCTCTTTGATAAAGACAGTGCCACACTAGACCTGTAATCTGTGTGGTATGTACCTCACATGACAACTACAGTAGGTGGAAAGGCCACAGACATATCTCACAGAGGGTACTACTGGCTGCAAACAGATGCCCTAAGCAGACTGACTCACAAAACCACATCTAGACTGTATTGCATACCGGCCACACAGAGGTGACCTCTAACAGACATACAGAGGTATGTCATACCCATAGCTGAGTGACAACCACCATGGCAACATATCACAATCCCTCCGGGATACACGCTCTAGGGCCCTAAACCTAATCAGCTCACTAAACAGCACATGCTGGAGGGATAGGTTCCTATCTCAGAGATATGCCATACACTGGAATAGACCACCTAGCTATAGCAAACAAGGTTCCCCATCAGCAGTTGTCATAAATACCCCTGAGGAGTGTTTGGGAGATTGGTAATACACCCCAGGAACCCCCTATGTGGTTCTGGTTGGCAGGGGCAAGTGAAATCAAAGTACATGTGTGTCAAAGGCCAGGGTAGCATATGGCTAGGCTGCTGTAGGCCCTAGGGCCAATAGCATATAACCTACCCATGACACTATGCACTCACACATGTACTCAATGCAATACCTGCTATGTGAGGTTGAATAAGTGTAACGCTGAATGTGTGCAAGGTCTGTAAAGGTGTGATAGGTTAGTGTGAAGTTGTATCTGATATGGTAGTGTCTATCCTTGCTGTGACACCAGGGAAAGATGTGTATTGTACTGTTAGGTAGACATAGTAGTATGGCATACGATGTGACGTAGTTCCTTGTTGACAACTGTTGTGTCTCATTGTAGGCTAAAGCAATACATGTATGCTTAGTGAGTGGTACTGCTGGTGAATCCAACTCCCATAGGAACTGTAGTACTACCTGAAGCTGTAGGCCTAAACAGCACAGTATGGTGTGTGTTCACATTGCTTAGAAACACTGTCATGTTTGTTTCCTGTAGTCTGCACAGAGGACAAATCTCAGGCATAAGGGTCTGTAAGTAGTGGCACACAGTACTGTATAGTACACAGGTAATGCTCATCTGTGTTGGCATACAGTGGTGCGTTGTATGTTTGTCTGATGTGTGTGTAATTATGCCTGTACCATGGCTGCAATCATATGTGTGTTATAGGATATACGTGTGTAAACAGCAACATATATACTCTGTGACAGCAGTATGCCACCTATAGTAACAACTGTACACATATGTTAGGCAGGGCTATGGCATCAATGACTAGTGTGGTTTAATGGTACTACTGTAACTGCACTTTACATTCATTGTAATGGATGACATCTCTGTTCGTGCATTGGCATGATATATACCCCTGTGTCGAGGTTGTGCATTGTGTCACAAAAAGTGTGCCGGGTACTGTTGTATAGTGCTGTGATATATGGAGTATGCCAGGCACTGTTAGTCAGTTGTGGCCTGAGAACCAATAAGTGGTAGTGAACGTGTGTTACTCCTGACAGAGAAATGGATGGTATATATGTCAGTAAAGTGATATCTTTGGTTAAAGGTTTAAAGTGTGCCACAGGACTCGCTCACACATATTGTTCATATCTTTTTCAGCCAGATGGCCCACCAACACAATCCATCATATACAACAGTGGAGGAAGAGGAAATTGTCCAAAGCCTGGTGCAGCAGTACACAATGCTGTTTTCCCGAAGCAGCCAGCACCAGCAGGAGCAGACTGCACTGTGGCAGGCTCTTGTTCATCGGGTAAATGACATAGACATGCATACCCGGACATATGAGCAGGTATGCCATCACTGCAGTGATTTAATTAGACATGTCCGGCGGCGTGCATCTGATATCCAAAGACAACAGCTTGCCACAGGTGGTGGGGTGGCCATTCATCCCCCCCTCACCAGAGTGGAGGAGCTGCTCCTAAGCATGGTGGCTCCTGGACAACAGCAGCAACAACATGTGACATGTGTTGCCATGGAGGCCGGAGCCACCCATCATGTTCACATGGAATGAGCAGGTAACATGCCCTATCTGTAGACTACAGTTAACTGTATTGTTAGATTATGTCTACGTGAGATGTGTACTGTGTGTTTAGCAGTTGTGCTGCCTAGTGTTATGCAATACTGATATTTGGAATATTATCTCCACACCTGTGAGTGTTGACTGTTGTTCCACTGTAGTTTAGCATACCCACTGTAGCAATGCCACAGTTGTGGCCACTGACAAACTCTCTCATATTCTCGTAGGTCCCTCTGGTGTGACAGCAGGGCAGATGATCCATGCTGGTGAGTGTGGTATAACTGCAATGTTGGTAATGAAATGTGCATATCATAGGTGAGGTGTAGGCCATGTACGCAACACACCTATGCATAATGCATGCCGTGCATGTTTGCTGTAAGACGTTGCACAGCTCATTAATGTCAGTAGCTGCCTCAATGACATGCAATACACAGAGCATCAGACACAGTTGTGGCAACACCATACTGCACATTGGATTGGCATAGTTGCTACAGCTGTACACAACATAACACGTTTATCATACGCAGTACACAAAAACATGCTACATATGGCATTACCACACACCCGCTGTAAGGTCACACTTCAGTATCCCACATGTCATCCACACACACATGATGTACCTCAGGGGTAGAGGCCTATCATGGGGCTGTGCAACACTCTTCAACACATAACACAGTCATGTTAGGCAATGCTTCCTATTGGGCACCTCACACACCCATGTACAAAGTGGCTGTGTAATTGTGAACGTAGCCACGGCACTGCAGTTCAGGTACAGCATGCTAGGCGGTGGTCTGTCACGCATTAGTAGCCATGAGTGACCACAAGATGCATGATGATGATGGCACATGGTACTACACCCCATCCAGTTACAGTGACCACACTACTACACATAGTACTCATTGCTTTGCACCTCAATGTTGTGTGTGTGCAAACATATGCACCTATACACAATATGCATAGCATGTTGTGTGTGTGCTTACATATGCCAGTGTACACAATATGCACAGCAGTCGCCATCTGTACAAAGTGTCACATATATGTCCCAGGATGCTATTGGGTGTATAGGTCACATGACACACATTGGGTATGTGGTGATGGAATACACTTTTTGGACGTAAAATTAAATAAAGACTACAAAAACAAATGTTATAAGTCAAATATATACAGGAAGGAACATTACTCTAATGCTTACTTACATTTTGAAAGTGACCATCCCTATCAATTAAAAAAGAACATTGTCAAAGGGCAAATGATTAGGATGGCTAGAATGATTTCAGATAAGGATGAATTCTTAAATGAAATTAATAAAGCTGAAAAAATGTTTCAAGAAAGAGGATATCCAATTGAATTAACTAACTCCATCAAGGAATATGTCCAACTAGGAAGGGGTAATAAATATGTCCGCCTTTTGACCAATGGTGGCACTTTAGATTTAAATTTTAAATCGAATATTAAAATAAGTACCCCAAATAGGCAGGATACCAATAGTTTGGATTGCCCAGACATTTCACCGTACTTAATGCTTACCTACTATAAAGGTATAGGATGGTTGAAAAAATGTATTAATGAAACCTGGGAGATGTTCAAAAATATGCCAACAAAAACTAATGTATTTCAGTATACAATAAAATACAGTTTTAGGAGGAATAAAAATATAAAGAATATTATTGAAAGGAAGAAAAAAAACAATTTAGGAGGGACTTGTATGAAATACGAAACCTTCAGATGTGGAAGATGTGCACAGTGTACCTATATTGCCGGGTTAAAAGAAGTTAGAATACCCAGTTTGGAAATGACACTAAGGGCCAAGAGGTACAATAGTTGTTATTCCAAAGGGGTAGTCTATTTAGCATTCTGTAAGGCCTGTTGGAGTTATTACATGGGGAAAACTGAACATCACCTCAGGACTAGAATTTATGAACATATCAGGGATATTAATAAGCATGATGCGAATAATGCCCTGTATAGGCATGCTTTGATATGCAAAGAAGCTGATTATAAATTTTGGGTGCTTGAAGAAGTTGATTACCCAGAAAGGGGCGGTGACTGGGAAACAAATTGGAATTTAGAGAAATGATTTGGCAATTGAGACTTGATGCATGCTGTGGCAAGGGTCTCAATGACCACATCTCCACTACCCCAGCACTAAAATTGCTTGCAGCAGACCCAAAGAGACATAATAACAACAATAATAAAGCAAAAATAAGATGAGAATTATTATTTGAAAAACTTTTTAACACAAAAAGAATGACGAAAAAGGTAGGAATAAATACAATATTTTATTTTATTTAATAGATGATACTTACGGGACCATCATAAAATAGGGACATTTTACTATGAATTTATTATGAATTTATATTTATACTTATATTTATATTTAAGTATTACATATATTTATATATTTATATATTTATGGTGATAAATATGTATATTTAATTTATACTATATATTATATTTCAAACTATATTTATGTAATTTATGGGCAATATATATTTATTTGACTATTTTAAATGAACACAAATGCTTTTTAGCAAAAGTTTTTACAAGTTTTAATATTTATATATTCGGACATCTGTGTGTACATATATTTATTTGAAAAGATGGCTCAGACAGCTCTGTTTTAATCATACTGTTTCAGATTCACTGTTTTTACTGTTTTATGTTACATGCTAGCTCTTTAAATGGCAATTAGTTAATTAAAATCTCTTATTGCCAGCCAATGATTTTGTATAGGAACAATATAAAAAGATGAATTTGTGTGATGTTAATTGATTCTGAAGAAGTCTCTGGAGGGAGATGAAAGCACTTAATCAGTGAATGTCAATAAACTGTGTATGCTACTTTTGTTTTTTTATTTCCTGAGTGTGGATTATTTTACTATTCCATTAAATCATTATTTTTATCGGACTACTTTGGATTTATTAGGTCCTGGAACATAGAACACAGCCTTTTATTGTACCGGAACCACGCTTTGTGCTATGGTGTTTAATGTTGCAGCCATAACCGCTGTACAACTGCCATGTTGAGCATTGGGATTCCTTCACGTCTACATGCACCACTCAGCCCGTGTGTGTACATAGCATGCATGTGCTACACCTGTCCCTACTATTATCTGCTATGGACACAGACACTGTAATCACACATGGCAATCTATGTGCCACACAGATAACACATGCAGCCATGGTATGTATACTTGTGAGTGATGGTGCACATGACATTGCAGAGCTGATAATACATGCACAGCAATGTTGTGTCCATGTACACATTGTGTTCCAGGGTGTTGCCAATCACTGAACAACTACACACATGCATCAAAGCCATGTATAATGTCATTAAATAGGGCCGTCTACACTTGCACTGCATGGTCTTGAGTAACACATATTCTGCATGCTGACACGTGTGAGGTGACTGTTTGCCTTGTGATACTGGCACCCACCTTCACCCATTATTGAGTATGTGTTGGATTGCTGGTGTGTGTGTGTGTGTGTGTGTGTGTGTGTGTGTGTGTGTGTGTGTGTGTGTGTGTGTGTGTGTATGTGCTGTAGTGAGGAGTGTATTTGTGTGCATGTGTGCATGTGTTCATGTGTTCATGTGTGCATGTGTTCATGTGTTCATGTGTGCATGTGTTTATATGTGCTAACATCATGTACAGATTGTAAAGTGTGTTTCCTGTCTTCCTCTCACAGGTGCTGAGTTTGGGGTGGCTGAAAGCAGCAGGGAACCTGAAGTCACTGCCACTAATAGTGGAGATGATGAGACATGTATTTTGGCACAGGAAGGTTTGACAGGGTCTGTCGTTGGTCCACCAATCGACAGTACACAGCATTCAACCCCATCTATGTGCATACTCATACTGCCAATACATCCCTCATCACCAAAGGCTTTAGCCGAGGGACAGCATACAGTTGGCATTGACCAGGAGAGTGTGGTACCTATGGCACTTGCATCCCCTCACAGCAGCCAAAGCCGGATTCCTGGAATGGTACCACATAGGCGGATGTCCAGGGGTTCTCTGGGGAGCACCACTGGTCATATTGCCCCTGGCAGACGTGCCCCCAGAGGTATTACAACCTCCAGTATGTTCCGGGCTGTAATGCAGGCACAGGCACATATGGAAAGGTACACCAGACAGGGACTAAGGGCGCAGAGGGCCCATTACAGCACTATCAATAACAGCATCCGTGACCTTGCCGGTGCTGTCTGGAATTTCACCAAGGTCATTGATAGACGTTGGGAGGAGACAATAGACGCCCTCCACAATGTCTCTTCCATGAGCCAGGACTGTGTGGGATGGGTGAGACATCGATGCAGATGCATGCCAGGAACAGCAACAGCTGGCAGTCGACGCAGATGGCATACAGATCACAGCCGCTCCTGTAGTGGCAGTACCAGCCCCAGCAATGCTGGGGCTAGCCTGTCTATTGACCGTCCTAGTAGACCACGTGCACATGGCTCTGGTCTGTCCCAGCAGGGACATGGGTCCAGTCATCATACCTCTGCCTCTGATGAATGTACCCAGTCAGGGTTGGTACCCGATACTGCCCGTAGCACACCTGCCAGGCACAGGTACCATGTCCGTGCCCAGAGACAGTGATCTGCACAGCCTAGCAGGTACAGTCTGTGGCTGTCCCACAACCTCCCATATATGTCAGCCACATGGTGGAGCTGTGTGCATGCAGACACACACGCAGTAACCAAACAAGTAGGGCAAACACATACACACACACATTACATCAACATTGGCCCATGCTGTACTGTTGTCCCTCACACACACACACACACATACACACACACACACACACACACACACACACACACACACACACACACACACACACACACACACGTCGATTGGATGGGTAAATGTCGGGCTCCGGCAAACCAACAACACACCCTGTGCATATGATGACACCTGTGCCACCTCCTGTCATCTGTAACATTGATGCAGGAACAGGCTAACATGGTTCTGATGCACAGGGTCACATTATAGCAGTGTAGCAATATTAGCAAGTTGTCAACAGGAAAGTGTAATGATATCCTTGTAGGTATATCTGAGCAGGCATTATGCATCACAGCTCTGATTGTCAATGTAGCATTGTTTACACCACTGTTAGGTCTAAGTATGTATTGTCCACCCATGTGCCACTTGGCTGAAGTGTACAGTGTTGCCAGCATGTGTTAGTGAGTGAACATTACATGTGTGGTGTGTGCATTACAGATTAGCAGGTGTACATCTGTGAACATGGTGGGTGCGCACTGTCTGCATGTACGTGCATAGTGGACACATGGAACGTGTGACATAACCTGTTGTACACATTGTTAACATCTCATAGTATCTTTCGATGGCCAGTATGCATTCTACTACTGATATGTACTAACATGGGTACACATGTGCATATGACATGGGTTGACAGTATGCTGTGGGTGATACTGTTGATACCTGTCAATGATTTGCAGTTTGGTAGTATACACAACCTCAACAGCATGATTATAACCAATCATTATATGATGTCCTGACAAATGGCACACAGTTGTAGAGAACTCAGTAACAGTTGGGTCCATCCGGTACTATACTATAACAGTGACCACTGGTATTGACCACCACCCATACCTGGGACCACACCTGTTTGGCATATAGCCCTCTTAGGTACATGCAAACACACTAGGGATATGTCCATCCACATCTGGAAATGCATGCATTGGCCTACAATGCATTCCCTGGATGGGACGCATATCCTACACAGGGGTATCATACAGACAGATACCTGTGTCCAATACATGCTGTATAGCAGTAAGCCGACTATGGCATAGCCATCCACATTTACTATACATACTAGCCCGACAGTACCACATAGGTAGTAGCCCTCAAAATGTATGTTGGGTAACAATGTGTACATACAGCCATGTGTTATGTCATCTGCCCCTTAGTATCCACATATCCATAGGTATTGTGGAGTCCCTGAGTATGTCAGATAAGACATTAGGGGCCTGAATGCATATCCACAGGGCTGTTGTACACCTATGATGACTGTCCATTATTGCCAGTCGTTGTGTATGAGCATGTCGGACATATACCCCAGGCATGTACCCTCACTCACAGTACTCCATAGAAACTGTCATGGGTGTGTGTGGTGGCACAGATGACCTTGGACACAGATCAGTACAGTGGCCGGGCTTGTCACATGTATACATATGTGATATATGATCTGAGAAGCAGTGGCACAATCTGTCAAAGGTAACAAATGTATTCATGTAGTATGCAGGCTTTACACCTATGTACTGACTGAGGTCACATGTACACATATTTATTTGCCACGCAGAAACCTGATGTGTGCAATGCACATACTGTTTTAATCATGGTATGTCATGCCATAGTAGAAGCGTTAACCAACTGTGTCACACACACTCAGCAATTGCAGGATTCAAATCCCTACCTAACTATGTTATGATATTAGAGACAGACGCATTAACATGGCATGCTATATGCGTTGCTGGGTGGTTTCTCTTCTCCTGCTATATTTGTAGGATGCTGACATCATCAGACTTTCCAAAGAGGAATGTACCTCTTGTAATTTGTTTTCCCTGTCTCCAAAAAGGGCACTCCTCTCAAAGGAAATCATACACATATACTGTCAGTGTTTGTAGGATTCAAACCCCTACCTCACTATGTTATAATACTAGAGACATACACATTAACATGGTGCACTATAGGCTTTACTGGGTGGCTTCTCTTCTCCTTCTATATTTGTAGGATGGTGACATCATCAGGCTTTCAAAAGATTAATGTACCTCTTTCAATTTGTTTTCCCAGTCTCCAAAAAGGAACTCCTCTCAAAGGAAATCACACACATACTTCTCCCCACACACTGTCAGCATTTGCAGGATTCAAACCCCTACATAACTATGTTATGATACTAGAGACATACGCATTAACACAGCATGCTACATGTTTTGCTGGGTGGTTTCTCTTCTCCTGCTATATTTGTAGGATGCTGACATCATCAGACTTTCCAAAGAGGGCACTCCTCTCAAAGGAAATCAGGATTCAAACCTCTACCTAACTATGTTATGATACTAGAGACATATGCATTAACACGGCGCGTTATATGCTTGACTGGCTGGTTTCTCTTCTCCTGCTATATTTGCAGGATGCTGACATCATCAGACTGGATATGGTAATGTGTGTACACTTTGTTTTATGCAATCCCAGGAATGAGCCATGTGTGTCGGCAGGTGTCAACAGCTTGAACAGGACCCCATAATCCTCAACTTGTGTGATCTATCTGTGGGCACATTGACATCCCTTCATATGTCAACACATATTTATGCACAGATTGTTGGTTTTGTGGATACGACATGTGTCAGGGGTGTTGATAAAGGGCTATTCAAAGTGTATGTGGGACATGTGTGGCTCTGTTCAGTGATGTATGTCCTGGGTGTCTACCTTGCAAACAGTCTAGCATGTTTGGGAACCATGATCTGCACATGAACATACCACAGTTGGTAGGGTTATGTGTTTGTCAACTTCCAATAGCTCTGTGCATGACTTCACCCATGATGGACTCCATGGCCTTTCAGATCAGACTTCATAGGCTTACTGGACTATACTTCCCATGATGTGTTGTGCACCTACACTTGTGAGGAGTGCCAAATGTTGCTGTAACACATTCAATGGTTCCAGATCCTGTGGAGAGGGTGAGGCTCAACAGACTGTTCAGATGCAGGGTCTGTTTGTTCTGTAGTTCATGCATGACACATATTGGGAAACAATGTAATCCAATTGCTGCCATGCTTTTGACTTTGGGGGGAGCTGTTCAGCCATTCTACATGTGATATCCCCTGGTATGATGACTGGGACTATGGTCAGTGGGAGGTGGGTATATCTATATGGGCCTGTCTGACAGGATGTCGGTATTGTCAGTCAGGTACAGATGGCCCTGATTCAGGACATATATGAGTGTACATTGCTATTTATGACATAGCTGAAGGAGGTGTCATGATTCAGTCTGGAATCCTTCTCAGCTAGTCTTTACAAAACACCAACAAACCTGAGCACTACTCCCTGTTATACTCTTTTACACACTTAACACCCTACCGATCCTTTGCGATCAGGCTATGGAGTATGTCAACATAATATCCTGCCATTTCCAGGGGTCAGTTTCGTGTGTACTCTCCACTCCAGCTAGTGAATATTGTGGTTTTGACACATTGTCACATCTGCCTCATGTACGCAGACAACCCTCTCCTCCTCCCAACAAACTCAAATATATGTGACAAATGCAACAATACTGGCATACAGGAGACTGAGCTCTCTTGACCCATGACTGGCATAGTCTATCAGGTGGTGAAGGTAACCACACACACTACATATCAGTCTCACATAAACCTATAGCGACAGCAATCAAACCACATTATCACACATAAACATACTCGGAGGATCTACATAAGCTCTGCCTAAGCAGCAGAGACCTCTAAAGTAGGCACACAAACAATTGCTACTCCACAGCAAGTGCAGGACTGGCTCTAGCATTGTCCATGCTGGTGCGTACACCCTCAGAAATCCCTCCCTGGACCACATGACATGATACATATAGGAACTCTCTGATCATGTAGCCCAGGCCAGTATGACCCTGACCTTGTCTAGCATCTTACACTCACCAAGTATGATGTCACAGTATACCAACAAACTGATCACGTTTAACAGTTGGCTAACATATTGGTGTCATTCACAGGGGATACAGTGTCTGTCAGCCTGGGGTGACATGCTCGATATGCCACGTAGCTTCCCTATGGACAGCTTGCACCTGCCACCGAAGGACTTTCGAATACTGGCTAAGGCAGTTGCTACCACCATACTGCCTTTTTTAAGTGGGGCTCAAAAGACAAACCCACCTCCATAGACATTACAGAGTACATGACACTGAGGATAATGCTGCTCAACACCAGATGTGTTACCCTCAAATTGCGACCACTCAGGAATCTCCTCAGTATGGACAACAGCAATATCTGTGCACTAACAGACACCTGTTTCAGGCTCTCAAATGCACACCAGCACTACCAGGTTATATTTCATACCATGCTTTCTGACCACGAAACTCAGAATGGCCAACACAAATAGGGGGAGTATCCATATACATCACAGATACACATACCTCCGGGTTGGTAGCACTGCACAAAACATCACAGACCATACATATCCACCTAACATTGTGCATATCTGCCTTTTGGTTTGTTGCCTGCTACAGACCACCCTCCCAAACTCATGAACCACACTCAGCTTTCCTGGAAACACTGGACAATATGAAGGTCTCCCCAAACACCATTATATTGGGTGACTTTAATTGCCCACACATTGACTGTGGATAGTACTCAGCCCCCAACACCCTCGCCCAACAGTTGCTACTATTTGTACACTCATATGATATGGCACAACCGGTCACGACACCCACAAGAGGGGACAACATATTGGACATGATCATCACCAACGTGGGGACTCTATGTTCCACACCTGAGATATACCCCTCATTGGTAAGGTCAGAACATATATTTATCTCACTGGACATCCATATCCCGTCCACACACCCATCCTGGGTAATCTTGGTAAACTTCTCAAAAGCAAATGTCACACTTCTCCAAACCAAGGTGGTATCCTTTAGAGACCCTGGGACAGTGGTAAGTATGGCTCTGGCTGCTGAATCCTTTACATACACATTCTATGAAAACCTAGTAGACTTCATGGATCGTGTTATCCCAAATAACAACTGGACTCACTCCTCCAATGGCAGGGGACCTGTCTGTTAGACCCTGGCCATTAATAAGCTATACAATGAAAGGAGGACTCTACTACATGATAGAGCACAATCCCAGACAGGGAAGGCATCTGTGATCTGTACTACCAGACAGCTACAATCACTCATGTATTTATGTCAGGCCCGCTTCTCACGGACAATTGCACCAGACACATAGGACAAACACAAGCCCTTCTTCAGTTAATTCAGGTACCTGGGTGGACACTCACTGATATGCTATGAGTTACTGCATACTGACTAAATATACCCTGAACCCACAGACATTGCCAACATCCTGGCAAACAGGTTCAGTGCAGATGCCCCCCCATCCCCCCTAAGGTGCTACTGTCCATCCCAACAGAGTGTGACCTCCCTGACATCACAAATAAACAGGTGAGTGCTGCCCTCCCACACAACATCAATGGGACCAGACAGTGTCCTGGCCTGCATCTTACACGGGCTTCATGACAGACATAACCCTCACATTACATCACTGTTCAATATCAGAGTTACTGCAGGATATGTACCCACGGAGTGGCATACAGTGATAGTAGTCCTGCTCCACAGAGTTGCTGCCACAATGGACCACAGACAATATCGGCCTATAAGGCTAACTAGCCTGTTCTGCAAAGCTATGGAGCGTATTGTAATGGGACTCATGCACATAGGCATCGGGAACCTAAAGACACTGGGTCCTACACATTTCAGCGTTGTTGTGGGCAGATCTTGCCTCCTGGACCTGTTTGTATTCTTTAAACAGTTACCAGGTCCATCAGTGTAGGGACGGTCATCCACACAGCTTGCCTGGACCTTACACAACCCTTCAACACAATACCCCACTCAGCCATTATGCATAGGCTCACCGGCGTCGATATCGACTCATATCTCACATGATGGATTGCTACCTGGATCAGGGATAGCACCCACATGCTCAGTATTGCAGGTGCCATGTCTGACTATACACCAGTTACACATGGCATCACACAAGGCTCAGTCCTGGGACCTCTCTTGTTCAGTATATATTTGTGTGACGTACGGCTAACACAAGAGGAATATGGCTGACCATGCTCGCAGATGACTGCAAACTGGGTGCCATAATCAACTCTCCGGCTGGCACATTCATACTCAAATGGGGTCTCACAGAGATAGGATGACTGGTGTCTGAGCCATGGACTACAGCTAAATGCCATTAGTTGCATAGTCATCCCCTTTGGGAATAACAGCATGCCCACACATTACCACATAGGTAGTAATCCATTACATACGGTAGTGGTTGTTACGGGTTTGAGGACACAACTTGTTTGTACTTTCGCCTTTGACAATCACATTGCCAAAGTAGTTAGACAGAACTTCTGTATAGCCCACCTTATCCCATATGGTTTCACATGTTGATCAAGTGAGGTCATTGTGCCCCTATACTCATCACGACCATGCTTGGTTACAATGCCACATTTGGGATGTACCTTACCCGACCCCTGCAGCAACTGTAATGGCCACAAATGTTCCACAACAAGCAGATGTAGAGACTCACATGGATGCCCTGCACAGTTCAGATACAGTAACTCCAGCTCTACTCAGTCGCTTACCACCTACACAGATGTGTTGTGTTCCTGTAGTTTAAGGAAATATCCAAGCCAGATGTAATGGACATGCTCCACCTCAGGATATCCGACTCCCTTGGAGCTACACACTCCAGGGACATATACCTCAGCACAGATGTTAATGGGACATGCCGGAGGGACAGATTCTTATCCCAGAGGCTCCATTCACTTCGGATTGTAATCCCGGTTTTGCATGGGCAGAGCCACCCACTGACCACCTACAGGCGACATCTTGACAAGTGGATGGGTGATCGTATGTTTACCCATGGGATATCTTCTGGGTCCCTGCTAGACAGATGCACAGTACACTAAACGTAAATGGGCTATCTTGTGTGACCTACTATTCACAGGCACAGTGTTCTACTTTGACAGGGTTGCGAAAGCCAAACACACTCTGGCTAGGCTTGTACATGCCCTAGGGTGGATAGGCTAGTATTGACCTCTGAACCTATTAGTTCAGGATGCACAATGTTTATTGCTGATACTGTTTGCAGGTTTTATCGTCTTTGCTTTCCCACTTTTTATGAACAACTTAGGTATCTGCAGAACATATTTGATAATGACAGGGTTCCACTATATTATATATGTGTCTGTTGTCCTATAACTGTGTGCACAGGGTAGATTGCTGGATAGTGAGAAGTTCCTGGGTTAACACATGCAACTGCCTGATATGTGTGGCCCACGGCTGTACTCCAACATGGCCTATGTGTACGAGCATGCCCAGTTCAGACTGTCAGTGTTCTGTTGCCTGACGTCTCATTTATTCGTGTGTGAGCATGTCCAGTGTGACCTTTCAGTATGTTGCTGTCTGAGGTCCACTACATCTGTTGATGTATGTGTACATGTCCAATTTTAACATTTCTACTGTGTGTGTTGAAAGTCACATTCTATTCTTACTGCGGGACTCACCTTTGTGTCATAACTTGACAGGGATTATGATGTGCCTGCAGGGTTTCCATGGAATACTTAGCATAGACTTATCAACATTTCTTCATACAGGCTGACCACCACAGTACTGTCATGGCTTAGTGGTTTAGTACTATGACTGTAGTGCACAGTATCCTGGGTTTGAGGCCCATTACTGCTTTATATTTTTATACTGAGCAGACCAGACTGCTTAAGGGCCAGTAGAGCAAATATGAGCATGTTGCCTTTTGTTCAGCTATGCCCTAATTAGATTCATAGGTTCATACTAGGCTATCTGCCCTGAGGCTTTCGCCACCCTCTGAACTGATTTTACTGTGCCCTTTTTAAGGTTAGTTTACTGTGCCTCTGTCTAGTAGTGACACCGACATAATCCCCATGGTAAACCTACGATCTCCCATCCACTTGTCAAGATTCCTCTTGAAGACAGTCAGTGAGGGGCTCTGCCTAACATGGACTGGGATTCTATTGAAGAGCAAAGGGAGCCTCTGGGTTAGCAATCTGTCCCTCTAGCATGCCCAATTTATTTCTGTGCTCAGGTTCATGTCCCTCGAGAGCATAGCTATATGGTATTTGGATTTTCTGAGGTGGAGCATGCTCATAAATTCCGGGTTGGACATGGCTTTATACGTCAGGCATAGATCGCCTCTAAGTAGGTGGTATGCAACTGAGTAGAGCTGTAGTTTCTTTAACTGAGCAGCATATGGCATCTGTTTGAGTCCCATGATCCTATTTGTGAGGTAATTTTGGGGTCTTTCTAGTTGCTGCAGGTGTCAGGTAAGGTACATCCCAAATGGGGCATTGTATTAAAGTATGGGCCTGATGAGGGGTGAATAAAGGGGCACAATGACCTCTCTCAATGTAGATGTGAATCCTTTCATGATAAGGTGGGCTATATAGAAGGCTTTCTAACCACTTTGGCAATGTGGTTGTCAAAGAGGAAATTACTGTCAGCTTGGGTCCCCAGGTCCCTAATTACTTCTTCCATACTTAATGGATTCCCACCTATGTGGTAATTTGTGTGCACCTTCTTTTTGCCAAAGGGTATGACTATACACTTTTTAGCGTTTAGCTTTAGGCCATGGCTCTGGCACCTGTTATCCATCTCTATGAAACCCTTTTGGAGGATGCTTGTGTCAGCTGGAGAGTTAATTATGGCACCCAGTTTGCAGTCATCTGCAAACCTGGTCAGCCACAGTCCTCCCGTGTTAGCCTGTACCTCCAAAAAATATATGCCGAACACAAGAGGTCCCAGGACTGTGCCTTGTGGGACACCACTTGTAACTGGTTTAGAGTGTGACATGGCTCCAGCAATTCTGACTATGTGAGTTCTGTCCTTGAGCCAGTTTGCAACCCATATTATGACATAGGAGTTTATATTTAAGCTGGAGAGCTTATCTATGATGCCCGAGTGGGGTATTGTGTCGAAGGCTTTTGCGAGGTCCAGGTAGGCTGTGTGGACTACCTTCCCCTCATCAATGGCCTTGGTGATTGTTTCAAAGAAATTGACCAGGTTTAAGAGGCAATATCTGCCCTTAACAAAGCCAAATTGGGTAGGATCCAGTGTCTGTAGGTCCCCAATGTCTTTGTTTATGAGTTCCATGATGATCCTCTCCATAGCTTTGCAGACCGGGCTTGTCAAGCTTATGGGGTGATAGTTTCCAGGGTCCATAGAGGCACCACCTTTGTGGAGTGGGACCACTGTTGCTGTATGCCATTCTTTGGGTACATATCCTGTAGTAAGGCTGAGATTGAACAGCAGATGTATGTGGGGGTTTAGCTCTTCTTGGAGTTCATGTGGAATGCAGTCCAGGACTCCATCTGATCCCATTGATGCTGTGTTTTTTGCTTTGGAGAGGGCGGCTCTCACTTGAGCATCTGAGATGTCAGGGAGGCAGCACTCTGCTGGGATAGATATTTGCTCTTTGGGGGGAAGGGGGGTAGAAGTTTGCACTGAACCTGTCTACCAGGATGTTGGCAATGTCTGTGGGTTCAGTGTATTTATTGTCATTTTGGACCAACTCTGAGCATATCTGGGAGTTGCCACCCAGGTTCCTAACATAACTAAAGAGGGCTGTGTGATTATCTTTAGTGTCTTGTGCAATTTTTCTCTTGAAGCTGGCCTTGGATAATTTTATGAGGGATCATAGTTTTTTGCTAGTACTGATCAGAGATGTGTTCCCTTTTAGGGATTTTGCTCTATCATGTAGTAGCATCCTCCTTCTGTTGTACAGCTTATTTATGGCTGGGGTCCACCAGGCAGGACACCTGCTTTTGGATGATTTGGTCTTGGTTTTGTTTTGGATAGCATGATCCATGCATTCCTGAAGGTGTCCATAGAAGGTGTTTATAAAGGATTCTGCATTTTGAGCCATACTTTCCACTGGCCCGGGGGCCTTGAAGGATTCCACCTCAGTTTTGGAAGTGTGATATTAGCTTTTGAGAAGTTCTTCACTGTGGTTTTCTGGGCTGTGGGTGGGATCAGGATGTGGTTATCCAGTGGAACTGATTTATGATCCGATCTTACCAATGAGGGGAATACTTCTGGTATGGAGCATAGAGTCCCCGTGTTGGTGATGACCAGGTCCAGTATGTTATCCCCTCTTGTGGGGGTGGTGACTAGTTGTTCCATAGCATTTGAGTTTATAAATTCTAGGAACCTTTGGCCTAGGGTGTTGGGTCTTGAGTACTGCTCCCAGTCAATGTTTGGGTAGTTGAAGTCACCCAATATAATGATGTTTGGAGAGACCTTCATATACTTAGACCCAGCTTGTCCAACATTGCTCAGTATTAACCAACCGTGCTGGACGTTGCCCAATATTACCCAACACTGGCCACAGTTGTGCTAGTTGGTGTGTGTGATTTTCTTTACATATACTACATGGTGGTAAATGCTGTTTAGCACTGCTTTATATTGCTTAACACATGTCAATCATGCCTCAGGTGGTGCTGCAGGGCTGACTATTTTGGATGCACATACTACACTCCCTATACATGTTTAGAAGCAGGTGATGTCAACTTAGGCATCCATTTTACTATATGTGCGGGTCAGAGAGATGTATCATTTCCAGGGTTCCTACTGAGCTAGTGTATGTGCTATACGTTACCTCTTTGCCAAGGCCAAAGCTTACTGGGCATGCCTCCTTCTGCCTACTGGGGCAGGCTCAGGTTGTTCCTCCTCTGAGTCACTGCAAGGCTCCACCAGATGTGTCCAGGCATCAGAACCGTGACTTGAGCAGCCCAAACACATGCTCGATCACATTTCGTGTTTGTGCGTGTGCCTCATTATGGCATTCCTGTTCAGGTGTGTGTGCGTTTCTGATGGGTGTCTTCAGCCACGGCTCCAGTGCGTAGCCAGCATCCCCCACTAGGTGACCATGTGGGATGTCCCCATTGGCAAATGTCTGGTACAGCTGCATCAGATGCCAGATATGGGAATCATGGTAGCTTCCAGGGCAGCCAGCACACACATTTAGTATTATGAAAAACAAACCAGGATAACACGCTCGTACAAAGAAACACCCGCTTTAATGACTTTAAACACACTTTTAAACTGAACGTTTTTCATTTTACTAATAGTAAAACTTCTTCAGAAATATTTAAACATCTTAACATATCAAAGAATCAGTCCTTAAATAAACTTTTAGTTAAATTTGGCGCCGAAAACCTCAATACATACCATGCCTTCTTAAAGCAATACAAAAATGAAAATTTCACTACACTGCGATCTACTCTAATTGTATGAACATTCTAAAATTTACTAAAATTTGCTCATAAATGGATTCAAAAGACATAAACATAAAACACATAAAATCAACATCTAAAATCACTATAAGTCTTCAGCTAATTATTAGATAAACTGCTGAATAAATGACTTCATTTGATTTAATATAATATAATATAATATAATATAATCAACTCCTTTACTGAACTTCGTATAATATCAAGTACATATATATATATATATATATATATATATATATATATATATATATATATATATTAATATATCCTGTATTAAAATTTAAAATTGAAATTAAAATTAAAATTAAAATTGAAATTAAAATTAAAACATTAGTCTGTCAACAAGCACTAGGTTAACTACCCTATTGTTTATGCTGATATATAAAAAAAAAAAAAAAATATATATATATATATATATATATATATATATATATATATATATATATATAATAAACAAAATTAAATAATAAACAGCACAAGAAAAAACACAGAAAAAATACCAAAAATTATAATTATAAATTATACACAGAAACCAGCAACATGCCCATAGGCTGATATGCCCTATTGATTATTTTTGAATTTAAATGAAAAAATTCTTTATTTATTTATTTTATTTATCTAAAAACTTCCTAAAGTGATATAGAATAAAAATTCCAAATACTTTGTTTCTACCTATCTAAATTTTTCAATTTTAGCAAACGCATAATAGAACATTTATCATTAATACCAGGGAAAACATAAGCATTTAATCTAAACTGCCAAAACAACTCCGCCTTTTCGAGAAGTAAACTGGGTGGTCCCCCTCTTTCATCTGGCGGTATTTGTTGGATTACTCTAAACTTAAATCTATGATTAGGGAACATCATTATATGCCTAGGTAAAGCATTTTCATCTTTTCTTTGATTAATGCATCTCATATGTTCCAAGACTCTATCTCTTAATCGTCGGTCCGTTTTCCCCACATAAAATGATGGACATCCTTGGCATGTTGCTATGTAGACTACTCCCTTTGAATAACAATTATATCTTCCTTTTAAATAGATGTTGTACCCATTAATATTGGCTCTACAGCAGTTTAGATTAAATGCTTATGTTTTCCCTTCAGTCTACAGTCTGAGTCCTACAAATGTAGTGGGACAGATGCAGCAAGCAGAGCAAGTACGGATGCAAAAAGGTACAGTAATTTTTACTAATGCTGATCAACAAGCAAATGCCACTATTGAATTAGTTCATCATGTTAGAACTAGTAGACCGATAGTAAATGGTACTGCTGGTGAAGACAATGTTAACAGTCCTGGAACATCACAAAACACAAGAAGCAAATGACATTAATAGAGCTAAGAATAATGATAATTGTAATATCGGAGCACAGTTTCATCAATCGTCTTTAAGTGAATAGACACAGATGCCGAATTTAAAGGATTGGCTTATTGGATCTGTAGGTTTACTCAATGCCAATCGAGAAGTAGTTGAAAAAACTGATACTCAGAATGCAGACATATTTCTGGCTAATTTACTCAATGATTTAGACACAAATATGTTGAAATATAAGAAACTATCATTGGAAATTGAATACTTTCAGCAATGTTTGCGAACAGAAATAGTACTGAAGGGTCTTCGAAGTCGGCAGTACCCCACAGGTTTAATCGCTGGATCCCAGTTCCATAAAGACTTGATGAGTTTATTTGACCAACAAGGTTTTCTTTTAATGCAGACAATGATCAAGCATTATTCTGTCACCATGAAAGACTTGGGGGATACTATAGAAAAATTGGATTCAACCATAAAGCAGCATAAGGACTTTATAAGATACAAATATGACTATATAGGCAGTTTTCAAAGTATTGAACAGTATATAGACAAAATGAGGAAAATTAAAATTAAAAAATTGGAGAGGGATAGGGCACAATATGAAAAGGGAACAGCTTACACTATGCCACCATCGACACAGGTATGGCAAAATAAAATTAAAAATAAAAATTTGGATATTTTAGATGATTTCATAGAATCGAATAATGAAGATGTATCTAATATTAATAATGTTGTAAGCGAAGACATGCCCAACCCTCATGTTCCAGTGAAACAACAACAAAATCAACAGCAACAACAGGACAAAAATGAAACAGGTCAAAATTCAGTAAGAAGAAATGAACGTTTGAAAAGTAGTAATAATAATAACCCAAGGGAGGGGACATCAAATGGGGTAACAACAAGCAAAAATAATAATCAGGGTTTTCGGAGGTACTCGCAAAGAAATCGATGGAACAACAAGAAAAGAAATCAGAACAACAGGAGATGACAGAACTGATTATAGAACAAAATGGACATGTTATTATTAAAAATGACAAAAATGATTTTGCTGTTTATAACTTTTCTTCTTTCCAGGTAACAGAGAGTATGGTAAATACGCTTGCTAAAGGTTTAACTTTTGTGCCATCTAAAAGAATGAACATAGCCGAGACAATTTCTGATCTCAAATTGTTTGTAAGGAAACTTAATTTGAAACAATTATTTAGAGCACAACAAGATAACCCTAATAATGATTTTAGAATAGCAAGTTGTTATAATCCACCATTACATTTCTCTCTGGCCACTTTTGAAAGAATATGTGAACTGGATATCAGGAATTTGAGTCAGAACAGTATAAAATTTACTGATAATTTAAGCAAACAAGAAAGGGATGATTTGAACCTTATGCTGCAAGCCAATATTAGAATAATGAGTCCAGATAAAGGAGGGGGTTTAGTTTTTATGGACATTCCAGATTACATGGCACATATTAGAGATATTTTGGCAACTGATGCTTATCAAATGACATCAATTAATGAATATAATAAAGCAAATTGTTTCATCAAAAGTTTTATAAACGAGTTGTTCATAGAAGCAAGAATTGATGTTCAAACTTTTCATTTTTTAACTATGCCCTCACCTAGGGTTCCATGTATATTCGGCGTGCCAAAAATTCATAAGGACTTACAAAACCCCCCATTTAGACCCATACTAGATGGGCGGAATTCCTCAACTTATGCATGTGCCAAATTTATTGATTCAATATTAAAAAGGTATGTAGGGCAAGAAGAATGGATTATTAAGGATTCTTGGTCCTTTTTACAAAGATTGAACAATTTTGAATATAATGACAACTTCAATTTTCTTACAATAGATGTCAGGGAATTATACACTAGCATACCCCATAATGAAGGCATTGAATGGGTAGGGGAAAGAATGCGTCAAAAACAAGCAACAGTGTCTGAAATTTCATTAGTACAGGAAATCCTTGATATTAAAAAACGTTCAGTTTAAAAGTGCGTTTAAAGTCATTAAAGTGGGTGTTTCTTTGTATGAGTGTGTTATCCCGGTTTGTTTTTCATAAGTTGGATTTTTTTCAACATTCAGTATTATGCCCTGGGCATCACACATGACCTGGCAGTTGATGGAGGGGAAGCCCTTGCGGTTGAAGTAGACCCTACCCCGCTCACTGGCTGGTGCTTTGATGCGTATGTGCGTGCAGTCTATTGCACCCACTACCTCAGGGTATTCTGCTATTTGCTGGAAGAGACACATATTGCTGGCAAATTCCTCATAGGAACTGGGGAAATATACATGATCACCGACATGTGCTGACATGACATCCAGGAACTGGTGCAGTACCCTGGATGCTGATGCCTGTGATATCCCCATCATATCACCAGTTGGTCTCTGGAAGGTACCTGTTGCTAATATTCTTAGGCCAGCACATACCTTGGTTTCCACTGCGATGGGTTCCCCTCTGTTGGTTCTGTGTGTGAGGCATGGCCTGCACAGCTCAACAATTTGCTGCAAGAGGTCTCTTTCCACTCTATAGCGCTCCACTATCTCCAGCTCATGTAGCCCCTGGTAGATTACCCTGGGCCTGTACACTCTTCTCCGTCTCCTCACTGTGGGTTGTCCAGCAGCATTTGTATTATCACCACACTCAGCATGTTGCATATGTTGCCTTATAACAGCAATGGCAGCCCCTAACATTCCTTTGTCTCAGTGAAGCTTTTTCAGTTTTCACTTCAATTAGCTTACTGCAGTGTTGCAGTGTCTCTTGAGAGAAACATAATGGACTGTTGTTTGCAGAATTTTAAGTGCTGGGATGGGCTGGGCTAGTGTACTGCCTGTGTAATTGCCTGATTCTGATTGTTTTCACCTGCTAGCTCTGCTAGTACTCCCTGGTAACTTCCTACTATTTGGTGTGCTTCCTTTTTCCTTTCTGTTTCCTCAAGGGGAAGCGCCACGCACACAAGTGCAAGCACGGTCACAGCAGCTCACACGCGCGCACACATGCTTACACAGAGTAAAACCTGCTTATTCTTGTTAAAACACGCACACACCAGCGCAAACGCACTTACAACTGTTTACACAGCCTTACATATGCTTACTCAAGCTTACACGCGTGCACACATACGAACACGCGTGCACACTGTCTTACTCGGGTTTACTGGCGTGCACACGCATGCATGCATGCTCAGCAAGAAACTTTGGTGTTATCCTCGGCATACACCTTCAATTTCTTTACTTTACCTAGCCTACCTTTTGACACACCTCTTTCAATGATATGTAAATGCCACCTGACACATGCCACTCAGCTCCAACAAGCTTCATTTCTTTCATACATGCCCCCCTCATGATGTCACCTATCTTCTACTCTGTTACTCCCCTTATCCTACTCCTACACTCCACTGATGGTGCTCATTTGCTATGTAAACTTATGATTCACTATCCTAACCCTCATTTGCATGGGATTGCCTACTAATGCTTGGTTACATCTCTTAGACTGAGCTTCCTCCCCTTAGCAACCTCTACTCGGTGGCCATGCCTTCCATTCACTTGCATTTTAAATTCATATCAGCTATAAAATCCACATTTGTGAATCATAATTATTGATTTTCTGTTTTTTAGGGCACAGCGCATTTGCACGGCGCTGCGCTACACTTAAACCCCGGAGATTGGGATGAAAAAAAAAGTTATTTATTTTTATTTTGCATTGGTGAACATTGCCAATGGCCATATTTTTGGCCATTAGTATGCTTCCTCCTGTAAATGCATCCTTTTTTTGGAGCTGTCACGGCTCCATTTTGCTATTTGCAGAACCATACTCAGTTGTCAACTGAGTACATTTCTGCAAATAACACTATTACTACTCGGGCAGGTTCGGGTTTCCTGGATCGCAAATTTACTTCATTTGCATAGCTTTCACCTGCAATTGAGGTAATTTGCATAGCCAAGCCCTGTCCATATCGGACTAGTTTAAGGAGCTCTGTTACACGCCACTACCGGCTCTTCCTGGGTCGCTCGGGAGACATGTTGGCTGCATGGAGTCTTACTCTACTCTTAGACTCCGTGCAAGCCTTCGTAAATTGGCCCTTACAGAAAAAAACTAACCTCCAGATAGCTAAGTTTACTGACTATCCCTTGTTACAAAAATGCAGTCTCTAGCTGTCTTAAGTTAGAGAAATAAATAACTAATACTTACAAATGTGTCAACATAAACAAGACAACATCATCTTCTTCCTAGCACAGCACAGAACAGTTATACATGTTTTTCCTCAGCCCCCAATAATTATCACATTGCATAATTTTTTTTTCTTTTTGACAAGTAACTAAACTTATATTTAATTGTAATAGAAGCAATACAAATTGCTAAGACACATCCAAGTCTGCTACCTATCCTTGAATTAACCCTGGTATGCTTTAGTTTTATGAAAGCCATTATGACCTCCAGAGATTACAGCAATTATATGTGAAGAGAAGGTAAATTCCTCATTTTTCATCTTTTTCTTTATATTCACAAAAAAGACAGTAAGTCTGGAGATCCAACACACTTGAAAAGAGATTCTCCTGTTCTTTTGTGTTTGAAAAGACAACAAAATCACATATTCCATGCAAGAGAACAACATACTGATTGCAGATGAGTTAGACAAGAGATAAAATATACATTAACTTTTAAGTTACCTTTAGCCTGACATTATCCCTGAAATCACACATTTAATGAGCAGATGTAGATCATATTTATCTTTGGCTGGTGCATAACTTATTAAAGAAACTACATAGTGTACTAGAGGTAAGAAAATCATTTTAAATTCCTTTAATAGGAGCTGTTCATGTTTCAGGTGTGAATAGCTGTAAGACTGACTTTTATTAATTTGGTTTCAAGTGAATACATAGAATACTTCACTTAATATAAAATATCTGGGTAGACACCCTCATATTTGAAAAGGATGGCATATCTTATTTTTATACTTAAAGCACCAATGACATTTGTTTGAGTCTTCTCTACATTTGTCAGCAACTACTTAGCAAATGGTTCATACATTGTAGAAAGAAAATGATGTCTGCCTGGCACATTGGAAGGGAACTCAAACTGTGATGAAGGAAAAACTGGTAGAAAACTGGTTTAATTAACCATTCTAAACCCTGAGGATTTGGCTGAAAGAAATGAGAATGAGTGGTATTTTTGGTCTCTTCAGTTATGTTTGCAGGTGGGTCAGGGTTCCCAATTAAGGAGTAGCAGATCTTGACGAAGACCAAGGATTGTAGTCCGTTATAATATTCATGACAGAATGTACATTGGGTATAGGGTGGGACAGTGGAACTCATTCTTTCTCTTTACTCTGATTTATAATACTTAGCTCATTGTCTTTTTCTTTGCAATTCATCAATAAATGTCCATTCTTTATATTTACAGCATTCAAGTTCACTTGTTTTCTTGATGTCTTATATGTCATATATAACATTTCTTTTTATCACAACTGTTAACTAAATGTCCTTCTTTTCCACAAAAATAACATGTCCTTGGTTGTCCCCAGTATGTTACGATACCCCTGTTACCATGAACATTTATAACACTTTTTTCCATTCCCATATTCAGTATGACATTACAGTCTCATGCCTCAGTCCATAAACTCCTATTGTTATAAACTTTTGAAACATCTATTATTTCTTTACATGCATTTTTTAAATGTTCTTTTAAAGTCTCTCTTTCCTGTTCAGTTCAAAATTGAATATGAACTTTCGTTTAGTGTTTCAAAAAGATGTTTTTATTTTATATTTATTCCAAGGGCTGTCATTTTCTCTTTTTTTTCTGTATTCACATAAAAATCTCTCCTTACGTTGTACAGTCTCCAAGAAAAATGTCATAAAATGTCTCTTTGGTAATCAAAATAAATGCTCTTATCTCTTGAGCTTTTACACTCAAAGGCAAAATTACATTGTCCCCTGTCTTGTATCTGTTCAGTTCCTGTTCTCGTTTGCTTTGTATTCTTACCATAAATTTTCTTTTCATATTGTCCTCTTTTCTTTTTTCTCTCACTTCTTTTCATGTAGCTGCCACTGTTTCAATGTACATCTTCTTTGTCTTCATGTATTTTCTCCATAATGTTTACCCCACAAAACCTTATTTACTGGCTCATTTTGGTTAATCATTTCTTGAAGTATATCATCCCACAACCCTTCCTACTCGAGGATTGTAATTATACACTCCTCTCTAGCTCTCTCCTTGGTCTGATTAAACAGCTTTCTTTGAAAAGCTTCCTATGTATCTTCTACTGCTATATGTTCATAGGTGTGCACTAGGCTAATGGCCATGGAGCTTTTACAAGCCTAGCCCATAGAAGTGCCCTGGCATTGTGCCACTCCATGTCACTTCTGAGTGAGCCACTGGAGTGATCCCTGGGGTGAACTTTCTATTTCCCATCCACTCATCAAGATTTCTCTTGAAGAGGGCCAGTGAGGTGCTTTGCTTGACATGTATGGGAAGTCTATTACAGAGCATGGGCAGTCTCTGGGTTACAAACCTGTCCCTCCAGCATGTTCTATTGATTGTGGTAATGAGGTTGAGGTCTCTGGAGCATGTGGTGCAGAGGGATTGGTATTTCCTTAGATGTAGCATTTCTAACAGAGCTGGGTCAGACATGGCTTTGTAAGTCAAGCAGAGATAATCTCTAAGTAGGCTATATGAGACAGAGATTAACTGGAGTCTTTTGAGTCTGTCCATGTAGGACATGTGTTTAATGCCTAGGAACCTCTTCATGAGGTACATGTGTGGCCTCTCCAGCTGTTGCAAGTATCTAGTGAGGTACATGCCAAATGGAGCATGATACTCGATGATTGGTCTAATGAGGGAAGAATAGAGAGAGACGATGACCTCTTTCTTCCTGGATGCAAAACCCTTGGTAATGAGATGTGCCACATAGAAGGACTTTCTGACCACAGCGGCAATGTGGTGGTCGAAGGAGAGGTTGCTGTCAACCTGCGTCCCCAGATCTCTTATAATGCCTTCAGTGTTCCCTGGGCTCCCATCAATGTGGTAATTACTAAGAACTGAGTTTTTACCAAAGGGGATGATGACACATTTTAAGTAGACCAGATGGCTTAGTGGTTAAGGTCTTTGCTTCCCATGCACAAGGTACAAGGTTCAATCCCGACCTCCGACCAATGCCTGTTTGGAGTTTGCATGTTCCCACTGTGTCTCTGTGGGGTTTCTCTCATGTCCGAAAAACATGCTGAGTGTTTCCATCTCAAACTCACCAATTAATGGAGCTGTGGGCAGCAGCACAGGCTCTACATGGTGCCCTATAGGGGGAAGAGTTGTACAGACCAACCACTTTGGGCATCTACTGTGGTGCACAGTATCCTCAAGATAGGAGAACACGGATCACAGACTGCATGCTGTGGCAGGGCTAGCCACTCAACAGTGTAAAATATGGCTCTAGGTGATTTGGTCATGACGACTAATGTCACCAAAAATGGGCATGGGTAGTTACCGGTGACAAGTGGGTTGAGGACCTGGCCTACTCTGACCCATGCCAGGGACCCATGCTAATGATGGGAGGGGTATATGTGCTCCTATTGGCCAGTGTGTGCCTACCATAAAGTCCAACTGTCCTGTGCCAATAAGCCACTGGCTGGCTGGTGTCTAGTTGCCCAGCCTGGGTTACCTGGGATAGCTCTGTTGAGCAAAAGTTGGACGTAAAACCAACCAACCTGCCAAACATGAACTGAGAATTGCTATGCTTAATGTAGGTGCACTGACAGGATGCAGCTTAGAAGTGGATGACATGATGATATGGAGGAGGCTGGACATCCTATGTATCCAGGAGATGAGATGAAAGGGCAGTGTAGCAAAGCCACTTGGCTAGGGATCCAGAGTCTACTACTCGGGTGGAGGGCAGGCTAGAAATGGTGTAGGAATTGTTGTGAGAGAGAGGCTACAGAAAGCATTAAGGGATATCATCAGAATTAAAGACAGACGCATGGCAGTCAGACTCCAGTGTAATGATAGGGCAGTATTCATAATCTCAGCCTATGCTCCACAGATGGGTTGTTATAGTGAGGAAAAGAGTGCATTTATACAGCAGTTGCAGGACCTACTAGATAAAGCAGGACAAAATGAATTGGTGTTGATAATGGGTGACATGAATGGACATATCACAGAACAGGATATGAGGACTGCCTGGGTGCACATGGGTGGGGCAACAGGAATAAAGAAGGAGAAGCCATTTTAGACTTCTGCCTGGCAAATAGCTTGATAGTAGCCAACACATGGTTCAGAAAGAGAGACAGCCACAAGATTACATACAAGGGTAGTCAACATGCAACTCAGGTAGACTTCCTCCTAGTAAGGAAAAGGCACTGAGGCAGAATCCATGACTGCAAAGTCATCCCCAGTGAAACAGTTGGCCCACAGCATAAACCACTAGTTGCCACAATCAGCAAGCAGTGGTCACAGAAGGCTTTAAGGTCAACAGAGACCAGGCTGAAGACCTGGAAGTTGACTGGAGAGAAAGTACAACAGTTCAAGGAATTAATCAGGGCTCTAGCATACCAAGAAGAAGAGGAAATAGGTGAAGTTGAAGAAGAATGGCAGTGCCTAAAAACAGCATGTGTTAGGACTGCAGAAAAGATATGTGGCTGAGTCAGGTATGGAAATAAGGTACATAAGGAAATCTGGTGGTGGAATGCAGAAGTCCAGGAAGTCATCAAAAGAAAAAAGGAGTGCAGGAAGAAGTGGGAGACAGAAAAGACTGACAAGGCTAGGAAGGACTACTGGTTGGCTAACAAAGAAGCTAAAAAAGAAGTTGCAACAGCAAAGAATAGGGCATCAGCGGCACTGCACCAACTTCTGGAAAGTGACTTAATAAGGAACACAAAGAAACTATATCAGGTTGCAAGGCAAAGACAGAAAGATAAAGAAGATAGTCAGACACCCTTCATAAGGGATGACAGCAATGACCTGCTCACCAGCCCAGAGGACATCAAAGACAGATGGAAGGAGTATTTCCAGCAGCTTCTGAATGAAGAAAACCACACAGAAGCCGTACTGCCCCAGAAACAGCATATGATGAGAGAAGAACAGGAGCCCACCCTAGAAGATGTAAGAACAGCACTAAGGAAGATGAAGTCAGGGAAGGCAGCAGGCTCAGACTAGGTCACAGCAGATATGATAAAGTTGCTGGGTGAGATAGGGGAGAAATGGATAATGAGGGTACTAACAGCAGTGTGGAGAAAAAGGCATATCCCAGGTGACTGGAGAATAAGCATACTCATGCCAGTGTACAAGTACAAAGGGGACAGTACAGAGGCATCAAACTCCTTTCACACTGTATGAAAATTCTGGAGAGGGTGATTGATAAACAGATGCACAGAGTAGTAGAATGTAAGATGTGAGATGAGCAGATCAGGATGCAGCACACTTGACCCAATGTTTGCATTGAGACAGATACTTTAGAAGAAGCTGGAGATGAGGAGAGAGTCCAACTGGGCATTCCTAGACTTGGAGAAAGTATATGACAAGGTCCCAAGAAAGTTGATTTGGGCAGTACTGCAGTGGTTTGAAGTCCTAAAAACATTGGTAGAATTAGTGCAGGCTATGTACAAGGACTCAATGACTTAAGTGTGAAAAGTGTTCGGCCTCACAGTAGAGGTCCCAGGGGTGTGAGTGTACATCATGGTTCAGCTCTGAGCCCCTGCTGTTCATACTGGTGATGGATTACATTAGCAAACAGGTTGGAGAGGACAGCTCAACAAAGCTGCTGTATGCAGACGATGTGGCAGTACAGGCAGACTATGTGCTGGAATGTCAGCAAAGGATAGGAGAATGGAATGCAAATCTGAAGGCACATGGGATGAAACTAAGCACAAATAATACAGTGGTAATGGCAGCAAACTGGGGAAATCAGAAGAAGCTGAAAATAGATATAGAAGGGAGGATAGTGGAACAGGTAAAAGTTTCAAGTATCTGGGTGGAGTAGTTGAGGAGAAGGGTAGTCTGAATGAAGAGGTCAAAACTAGAATCAGAGGGTCTGCAGCCATCTGTCATGGAGTATCAAGTGTAGTCTATGAAACAAGAATGCCAAAGAAGCTGAAAAGTAAGGTGTACAAGACAGTGGTGCAACCAGTACTACTGTATGGTACAGAAACATGGGCAGTAAAGGCAGAACAGTTGAAAAACTACAGGTGATGGAAATGAAGTTTATGATTAAGGTGATAGGATGCACACTGTGGGACATACAAAGAAATGAGAACATAAGAGCAGAAGCCAAAGTAGCTCCAATTGCAGAAAAGATCAAATAGCACAGATTACGATGGTTTGGGCACATGTGTAGAAAAGCAGAAGGCAATCTGGTGAGGAAGATTTGAGACAGACAGGAAGAATGTAAGAGGAAGTGCGGACATCCAAGAAAGAGGTGGATGGGTTGTGTGAAAGAAGATCTGCGACAGTCAGACATGAGTGTTGAAGAAGGCAGGAGTGTGGCACTGAACTTGAGAGAGTTGGAGACAGTTAACGCAATACCTCAACCCCATGTAGAAAAATGGGAAAAAGGGGGCTGATGATGATGATGATGACACATTTTTGGCATTAAGCTTAAGGCCATGGTTTTGACACCAGTCAGTGGCCTCAGTGAGGCCTTTCTGTAGGATATCTGCACCATTTGGAGAGTTAATAATGGCTCCCAGCTTGGAGTCATCTGTAAACTTTGTCACCCAGAGTCCCTTTGCATTGGCCTGGACTTCTGAGAAGTAGATACTGAACAGGAGAGGATCCAGGACTGATTCCTGTGGGACTCCACCCATGACTGGTTGGCAGTCTGACTTGGAGTCCACTACTTTCACACTTTGTGTTGTATCTGTGAGACAATTTGCAACCCACCTAATGATATAGTGGTTGATGCCTAGTTTGGTGAGTTTATCAATAATTCCTGAGTGAGGAATGATATCAAAGGCCTTGGCCAGATCGAGGTAGGCTGTATGCACTGCCTTACCTTCATCCACAGCCCTGGTGACTGACTCAAAGAAGTCAACCAGGTTGAGCAGGCATGATCTCCCTTTCACAAAGCCAAATTGCATGGGGTCTAGAGTTTGGAGATATCCTATATCATTGTTAATCAGGTCCGTGATGATGGTCTCCATAGCTTTACATATCAGACTCATCAGGCTAATGGAGAGATAATTCTCAGGTCTGTAGTTGCTCCCCTTTTATGGAGAGGGATGACTGTAGCAGTATGCCATTTGATAGGGGCAAAGCCTGAGGTGAGGCTGTGACTGAACAGGGCACATAGATGTGGTGCCAGTTCACTTTGCAGTTCATGTAGAACACAGCAAGGGATATTACTGGGTCCCATGGAAGCTGTATTCTTGGCCTTGGACAATGCAGTTTTAACTTGTGCTGCAGTAATGCTTGGTGCCTGGCATTCTTCTGGTATTGTGATTTGTCCTTTAGGAGGAGTCTGACAGGTAAAGTTGGAACTGAATCTGTTGGCCAGTATGTTGGCAATATCTGTTGGCTCAGTATAGGAGGAACCATTGTGCAGTATCTCAGAGCAGATCTGAGTATTACCGTGAAGGTTCTTGATATAGCTATAGAAGGCTTTGTGATTGTTTTTAGTGTCTGCCACAGTTCTGCCTTCATAGCTGGCTTTAGAGGATTTGATGAGGGATCTCAACTTTTTGTTAAGGCTAATAAGAGAGTTTTTCCAGTCTTGGGACTTCACCTTTTTCTGCAACAGTTTCTTCCTTCTGTTATAGTGTTTATAAATGGCAGGGGACCACCAGATTGGCTTCCTTTTTTGGAGGTGAGCGCCTTGGTTCTGTTGGGTATGGCTAGTTCCATGCAATTGTTTACGTGTTTGTACAGTGCAAAGGTGCATGATTCGGCAGTCATGCAGCTATTTTCCATTGGCATGGGTGCCATGAAGTTAGCCACCTCTGTTTTTAGGTGCCCAAAGTCAGCTTTGGAGACATTTTACAACGTGGTTACCTTTGTGGGGGGTGTGGGTGAGATGTGGAGTTCCGTGGTGATCAGTTTATGGTTGGATCTGACTAGGGACAGATTAACTATTGGTGTAGAGCAATGGTCACCCATGTTAGAAATAACCAGGTCAAGGATGTTGCTTCCTCTAGTGGGGGTCAGAATGAGCTGGTCCAGAGCACTGGAACTGATTAATTCCAAGAAGCGTTGGGCCAGTGTATTGCTGCTCGAGTAGTTTTCCCAGTTGATGGAGGGATAGTTGAAGTCTCCTAGTAAGAGAGTGCTGGCTTGGACCTTGATAGATTCCAGGGTGCTTAGGACTGTGGAGTGAGAGTCTAGGGACATGGTTGTGGACCTATAGCAGGCTATGACCTGGATCGTCATATTACCCAATGTTAGTTGTACCTGAAGTATCTCAGATGCATTATCCTGGGCTACTAGTTTGGAGGTGTGCATATTCTTTATGAATATGGAGACACCACTGCTTTTGGAGCTTCAGTCATGTTTTGGGGCCAAAAGGTGTGGAATGAGTTATACCTTGGTAGTGCAGGGGTGCTTTCTGCTGCTTTAAACCAGATCTCACAAATGTTGATGTTCTCCATTTTGAGGATTGCTTCAAGCAAGTGCATCTTGAGATTTGGACTTCTAGCATTGAGCAGCATGATCCTCAAATTGCATTTATTTATAGCTGTTATGGTGGTAATTTGGTCTTTGTAACACTGCCTAAAAAAGGCACTACAGGGGTGGCAACAGCCTTAGCCAGTACCCGGAAACCCAGGGATGACAGATGCAGGCCATCTCTGGCAAAGCATCGAGATCTGTCAGTCATGTCATCCCAAGCAGACAGATACTGGATCCCCTTAGAATGACACCAGAAACTTAGCCAATTGCTCAAGTCAGTAATTTTTTGTTTGCACTGCAGTATCATTCTGGGTGATAGTAGAATACTGCTCAAGGCTAGTGTCTTACCTGCCTGGGCCACATAATCCGAGAGCTCCACCATGTCTCTTTTCATGTAGTCCAGGGAGGTGCATCTCTGGTCATTCACACCCACATGGACAATGACAGAGCCATACTTGTACTTGTTGTGGAGTGATCTGAGTGTGTGTGTTATGTGTCAGATTCTGGCACCTGATAGGCAGCTGACTGTTACCTTCTCCTTATTCAACCTAGTGAGTGGGACATCTGTGTGCCTCACTATTGAGTCACCTATGATTAGTGTATTGGGCAAGGTGTTTAGCCTTATGGGTTTAGGTTGATGGGCACACTGTGGAGGTGAGCTATGTGTTCTGTGGTTTGTGCTGTATTGTAGTGGTCAAGTGCATTTCTGTCTTGGAGGTCTCTGCTGTTTGGGTAAATTTCCATTGAGAGCCTCCATGAAGGCAGGTGTGTGATTTGTGTTTTTATGTGAGAGCTGTGATAGTGGGTGATCTGGAAGGCTATGTGTTCCATGTGATGTGATGCAGGTGTTGACCTTCTCCTCTTGACCAGCTAGTCCAGTCTTGACCGGAGAGTGCATAGCTTCCAATTTGGTGATATCAGTGCATCTCTCACAGGTCTGAGTGTTGGGAGGTAAGAGGAGAGGGTTGTCTGTGTGCAAGAGGCAGTTGCTACACTGCCTCAGAATGCCCAAGTGCACCAGATTAATAAAGCACAGGGAACTGCCCTTTAATCACACCAGGATTATCTATACCGTTTATTATTTCTGAGCTGGCATTTAGATCCACTCCCTTCTGTTGCTTTTGCATCTCATGCAGTGTCTTCCCAGCTGCCTCCACACTAGGAAAGGGATGTGCACACATACTTATTTACAATACCACGTGCCGATCATGAGAGGGGTCCTTTATTTATATACAAAATAGCTCTTATTTGCAAAATATTTACATATTTACAAATATTTACATTTCTACAAATACATATTCATAATTTTTTACACAATCATGCTAAATTTTCATCCTTCTTAGACTCCTAATAATTTTTCATAGCCACCATTTGATTTTACTTAATATTGTTGCTAAAATCCATTTACCATTAAACATAATATCATTTATTCTTTCATTCCTTATAACCCATATATCATAAAATAACGTCTTTTAACATATTCTTTATTTTTATTCTGATAATATCCATATTTAATCATACCCATTTTTATTTTATCCACTTCCTTTATATCTTAAAAATACTTCTTTACATAGTTTTCCCCATAATTTTTTTACACTTTTACATTTTAAAAACATGTCTTCTGTAGTTTCTTCTTTTTGACAATGTAAGCATATCATATCACTTATCTTTTTATATGGCATATTTCCTTTTACTCTCAATTTATCTATTACCAGTCTACATAAAAAAATCTTGACATTCTACTTTATGAATGCACCATTTGCTTCTTATTTTTATAGCTTTATTTTTTTTTATCTGTTAGATTTTCCCATGGTTTTACATAGTAATGTTTTATCATTACATTCTTATACCATACTTTTCTATCTTTTTCTATATCATCAATTTTTATTTTCCACAAAAATATGTTTTCTTATTAACATTTTATTTCTTCATTTTACACTCTTTTACCATACCTTACATTTATTATTATTATATATATATATATATATATATATATATATATATATATATATATATATATATATATACAGTTTTACTACTAATTTGTAATCTTTTTAATGTATCCACTTTAACACTTTGTACAAATTTAACAAAGCAGCATGTAAAACTGGGTTAATTAACTCTAAACCACTTTCTTCTTTATTTACATACAAAACTCCTCTTTTACTGTGTTTAATCTAGAACCCCATATACATGAAAAAATATCTGCAATAATTCCTTTTGAAATATTGTTGGCAACATAAATACACTTGTTAAGTTTGCTACTTTTCCATCAGCACTGAATTTATCAAATACGCCTTTTTTCTGAATGACAATTTGTATGTTTTCAAAAAAAGACGTTTGTTTTATTTCTTCTATTGTTTCCCACTGAATTATATTTATATATTTATTCCCAAATTTTATACCTAACACAGAAATTTAATTCATTATAAAATATATACCACAATCTTTAGTAAATCACCTAAACCTTTACTTTTCTCTTTATTTTAAGCCATCCTTATCATCTCTAAACACTCATTTGTACAAATAACTTATTTTCTCAAAATATTATAATGTCATCTGCATATGTTAACACAACTGGAATTCTTAACCCTTCAGATGTTACATACACCACCTCCTTCATTTTGTAATTTATTTCACATATTATCATATTCATAACTAATGCAAAGAATATATAACTCATTGTACATCCTTGTCTTACATCACTCTTCATATGTACCTATTGGGTTAACCAGCCATTTACAAGTATTTTTACTTTATTATTACTATATGCTGACATGCATAATTTCTTAACTTTCTCACTTATTACAATATTATTTCATTATTGCCCATAAGATTTCATGTTCACGTGTGTCAAATGCCGTATTAATGTCTCCAATCATGATTTTTGCTTCTTTTCTGTTCATAATATCATCCACAATTGCTCTATCATTAATAATTCCTGACAACCCTTATCCTTTATACTATATGTGCTAACCTTCCATAATAGTTCCCATTTTAGTTTCAAATCTCTGTAGTATTATTTTCATAAAGATATTATAATCATTATTATTCAATATTAGTCTCCAGTTTTTAGTTCTCTTCTGTCTTCCTTCTTCCATATAAATTTAAGCTTTCCACTACATAATTCTTTTTTACATAAAACCTTCATTTATCTATTCATTCAAAATCTTTAAAATATATATTTTTTGTCAATTCCTTAAATTTTTATACATTTCATACCCTATTCCATTTGTACATGCAGCCAAATATATATTTACTTGTCCTAATAGTTTGTCTAACTAATTTAAAAAATCTCCTTTTCCAACTCTTTGTTCCCTTTTCTATTAACTTTTTTACTTTCCACTTTTTTTACTACCTTGTTTTTTTCTTTAAATGTTTTGTACATATTGCACTGCACTATTCATGATATTTTCCTGGGTTCTTTCTATTTCTTCTTTTATATTTTTTATTTCTCTTATTAAACTATCATCTTCCTTTACTAATCTAAGTAACACAATACTTCTTTTCTTCTTTCTTGCAAAAATGGGTCTATATTATATTCTCGAAAGCTGACAATGTCGAATCTGACATTGTCGACACGAGAATATCGAATGCCTAGAATCTCGAGCATGTAAACGGAAATCTACGTAAGGAGTGATTTCCGTTTATTGCAATGTAGTGCGGTCTTGGAGTTAGTATATCTAAGTAGCGGGGGTGTGGGTGGTGCAGCCCCCCACGTGAGGGGTGCAGGGGGGCTTGCTCCTCTGCTTAAACCCATTAGGGTACTTTTTTTTTTAAAAGGTCGATGTTTGAAGACATTGACCATATGGTGTCGACCATATGTTGTTCGATGTTCTCAAATGTCAATCTTATAATATAGACCCTGCAAAACATATCCTTGCTTATATAACAATTTTTGTACTTTTCTTTATTTTTTCATATCATTATTTTTCTTTGTCAAAGTCCTTTCTATCATTATGTTCCAAGTCTTCCAATGCACTGTTATATGTTATTTTATATTTTTCTTTCTCTACTTTTCTCACATCATTTTGCCACTGTAAAAAACATTTTTATATTTTTCCTTAAGTATCACCTGCCATTCAGACCAATTTTCATAAAATGTTCTCATAGTAATAGTATCTTTCCATAACTGTATCACTACTCTCTTTTCCTCTTCATTCCATGCTTTCTCCTTTATCCTTTTTATTACTTTGACCATTCTTATATATTTCTTGTTTCCTTTTATCTCTAGCCATATTCCAAGACAATCAGAAAATCCTGTTTCAACTACCTCACCTTCTCCTATAACTAAACCTTCTGATACTTTAGCAATAACCAATGGTTAGGTGTGGGTAATGCTGGATTTACACATGGTTGGGGTGGTTTGTCACAAGGGCAAAGCCAGAGTGACCACACAAAGCCAACTGCAGATATTACCCCCAAGCCATGGGTTATTGCTATTAGTGAATGACATTATTTTAAAAAAGTTACTTACTTTTCTTAAATAATGCCTTTGTATAATGGCATAATCGCTGTTCTTCTGCATTTCACTCCAGTATCCTGGGGCTTTCTTGATGTACTATACATGTGTATGGGACTTTTTGTTCCCACATCAGTGTGTATAAAAGAAGCAATAGAGAAAGGAATATCTCTGTTGCTTTTTTGTTTGTTTGTTTTTAATTAAAAAAATGAAATTGGGAGACTGTAGATGTACAGGAGAGATAGGACAGAGAAAATTTAAGGATAATCAAGTATGTTTTTCTACTTTTGCATAACATACCTGATCATCCTTGTATTTTTCTCTGCCCCATCTGTCTCGTTCTTTTAAAGTCTTTGGATTTTGAAAGTTTATTTTTTTTTAAATAAAAAAAAGTAGAGTTTCAGTTCCATATATTAACAGAGAAAGTCCAGGCAACTGGACTTTTTTCCATTGGTATATGTTTGATTTACAATGGGTATGCTCGTTGGGATGACCAGTCAGCATGCTCATTTTGAAATGTTAATGGCCAGTCGTTGTATAATATAAAATAATTAATATCAGTTCTATACATACCCTTTTGTAAGTCCACGATTATTTCTCCAAAGTTTTAACTTATCACATCTTATAACGTCTAACATTTTTCATATATCATTTCATTTCTTTTCACACTTGCCTTTTAAATAACAATTAAAGTCTCCTGTTATTATAATATTCATATTTAGTACTACATAATCTAAAATCTGATGAAATAAGCTTTCCCTTTTTTTACAGTTAGTATACGCATACAATGTTATAATTCTGTAGACTTATCCTTTCCATTTTAAATCTACAATATGCAACCCTATATTGTTAGGTGGGTTGCAAATTGGCTCAAAGATAGAACCCACATTGTGAAAGTAGCGGACTCCAAGTCAAACTGTCGACCAGTCACGAGTGGAGTCCCACAGGGATTGGTCCTGGGTCCTCTCCTGTGTGGCATCTACTTCTCAGGCCAACATGGAGGGACTCTGACTGACCAAGTTCACAGACGATTGCAAGCTGGGAGCCATTATTAACTCCCCAAGTGATGCAGACATTCTACAGAAAGACTTCACTGAGACCAATGACTGGTGTCAAAACCATGGCCTTAATCTTAATGCCAAAAAATGCATCATCATCCCCGTTAGGAAAAACTCAGTTCCTACTAATTACCACATTGATGGAAGCCCAATGAATACTGAAGGAATTATAAGGGATCTGGGGACACAGGTTGACATCAACCTCTCCTTTGACCACCACACTGTCACTGTGGTCAGAAAGTCCTTCTATGTGGCACATCATCCAGGGAGAAAGAGGTCATCATTTCTCTACTTTTCCCTCATTACACTAGTTATAGAGTATAATGCCCCATTTGGTATGTACCTCACTAGGCACCTGCAACAGCTGGAGAGGCCACAAAAGTACCTCACAAAGAGGATCCTAGGCCTTAAACACATGTCCTACATGGACAGACTCAAAAATCTCCAGCTATTCTCTGTCTCATATTGTCTACTAAGAGGTTATCTCTGCTTGACTTACAAAGCCATGTCTGACTTAGCTCTGTTAGAAATGCTACATCTAAAGAAATCCCAATCCCTCCACACCACACACTCCAGACACCACACCCTCATTACCACAATCAACAGAACATGCTGGAGGGACAGGTTCCTAACCCAGAGACTGCCTGTGCTATGGAATAGACTTCCCATACATGTCAAGCAGAGCACCTCACTGACCTTCTTCAAGAGAAATCTTGATAAGTGGATGGGAAATAGAAAGTTTACCCCAGGGATCACTCCAGTGGCTCTACTTAACAAAGGCACTGGGAACTGACATCGGGTGGCACAATGCCAGGGCAGTTCTATGGGCTAGGCTTGTAAAGGCTCCAGGGCCATTAGCCTAGTACACACCTATGAACCTATAATCTTCACATTCTTACTAAAGTTGCATCTAATATATTTTCTGTATTTCTACAGAATATGGCTATTCCAGGACATCCCTCGTTTCCTAAATTCCAGATAATTTTTCCTCCCCATAGTTTCTCTGTTTGTAATCTTTCATTTGTTAAAAATCTTGTGTCCTCTAATATAATTATATTTACATCACATATATTACACCACTCCAAAATTCCTATTCTTTTTACTATATTCTTAATACTATTCACATTTACAGAAAGCACTCAAAACTTTTCATTTTCCCTTTTCTTTAGATTCATGGTTTCATAAATTCATATCTAATTACTGGGCTACCTTTCTTAATATGACATTCTAAGCCTAACCAACTTCCCTTCCTAAGGTGGCAATTAAAGACTGTATTGTGTGTCTGGGTGTCAAACTCCCTAACCATTATATCAAGCCACAATCTTTAACTGTATATATTCTTTTTCATCTGTTTCCTTTCTTTTTTACTTTTGTACTTTTGTACTTATCTCTTTAAATTTTCTTTGTCTTTTACCCTTTTACTAACATAATTCTTTTTCTCCTTTTACTACCTCCCAGTTTATGTCTTCTTCATCACTTATTTCACAACCTTATTCTATGGGCTCTTTATTATTTTTTCATATCCAATGTTTATTCTATTTCTACTACTTTTAACATTTCTTCTCATTGTTCATTTTCTTCTCTTTCTTTTTCTTTACTGTTTTCATTTTTGCAATTTGTCCATAAATGTCCAATGTTTCTACATTTATAATATTTCAATTCACATTTTTTGCATCAGGTCCCATTTCCCACAAATATAGCATTTTCTTTTTTTCACAGTTACGTATCAAATGTTCTTCCTTTCCACAAAAACAAAACTTGTTTTGAATTGTCCCCAGTATTTCACAACACCCCTATTCCCCTCCACATTAATTATGCTTGATATATGTACACCACTCCATACCATGTATACTTTTTTTCTCTTTCTATTTTCAACACAATCTTCTTTTTTGTTTACCAGTTAAATGGTTTATCACATAGAGATTCCATGGGTAACCGTCTTTCTTTTTTTTTTCATCTTCTCCAAGAAAATTTTCCACTGAAAAAACAGTCTCAAATATAATGTCATAAAATGTCTCTTTGTTAAAAAGAATGTGTTCTTACCTCATGTGGTTTTACACCCAAAGGAGCTACTAGGTTATCCCACACTTCATGCCTGTCGATTTCTTTTGTCTTCTTTCATCTGAATCCTTACCACGCACTTTTGTTTTTTATTTTCTTCTGCCTTCTTTTCTGCTACTCCACTTTTGCCTTCTTTTGCTTTCTCTGCACATGTTTTCTTTTCCATCTCACAACTATTCTTCAGGATTATGTCTGCATCCTTGTTTTCAACATAATGTCCCCCCAGGAAGCATCTTCATTTTTTGACTCACTTTGCACCACCATTTCTTTAATTAAATCATCCAACATCCCTCCCAACTGGAGGGTTGTAACTATACATCCATCATTTGCTGAGTCATCTCCATCAAACACTTCCTCAGAATCCTGCACATATTCTTCAGTCTGGATATTTGCTTTCCCCTTTATTTATTTCACAAATCCATAATATCCTTCTATCTCCGTCTGCCTCCCTGTTTCTCCAAGCTGCCTCTGCACCTGGAATGAAAACAGAAATTGCTCCTCCAAAATGGGTCCCACTCACAACATTGACAAGTAGGGTTTTTTATTGCTATATACATTACATATTATTTACATATTTACATATTTACATTAGTTAAATCTATTTACAAATATTCATACATTATAAACTTCAATTTAAACATTCCCCTCACTCTTTTATCTACAATGAAAACATTATTTTCTCCAGAATCTTTGTCGAAGTCCATTTTCCATTGTATTTAATTTCATTTAGTCTCTCATTCCATATAGTCCATGAAACAAAAAAATATTACTCTTTCCATTTTCTTCACTTCTTCCTGTTTTTGTGCACCATAATAACAAAATTCTATTATATCCATATTTATTTGAAAAAATTTTAACAAACTTTTCACCCTATTATGTTTACATTCTTTAATCTTTTTATAGTTACTATATCACATCATTATGGCTTTTTGCTTACCTATTTCTAAATCTTTCCATGGATCAGTGCAATGAAATGTTTTCATAATATTTAAGTACCACTCCTTTCTATTTTCCTCGCATATATTATTTTTTTTATTTTCCATAACACAATGTTGTTTTGGTACTCTTTCATTTCTTCATTCACAATGCTTTTGCTTCTTTTTTGACTTCCATTCCTTCCCAGAGTTCTTTGTATTTATAATATAGCATCATTTATATCAAGTTTTTATTTTCCTTCATAATTCCTTTAAGTACCTTATATGAAATTAAAGATGCTGCATGTACTATTGGGTTTATTAAACCTAAACCTCCTTGTGCTTCATTCATATGTAGAATCCCTCTCTTGACTGGATTTAGTCTAGAGCCCCATATAAAAGAAAACATAATCATCATTAGTTCCTTTTCATACTTACTAGGAATCATATAGATGTTAGCAGCATAAGCAATTTTTCCTATTACCATAGTGTTCAACAAACGTGCTTTATTTCTATATGAAAATATATATGGTTTCCAAAAAAATAATCAAATCCTTTACTTCTTTGTATACCTTATCTTATTGTTGCTGTCTGTATTCATTCCTTCCAAATATTATTCCTAATACCTCTTGGAATGGAATGGTGCAGCTGTGCAGTGGTAATATTGTCACCTCACATCAAGAGATGCTCTGGTTCAATTCTTGGCTGGAGTGCCTTCTGTGTGGAGTCTGCATGTCCACCTTGCATTCATGTGGATTTTCTCTGGGTACTCTGGTTTCCTAACAAACAAAATGTTCCCCTGCACGTAAGGAACTGCACGGCTCTCAGTGAATAGCTCCAAGAAACAAAAAATAAGCCAGCAGTAAGCAGACTGAGTCAGAAAAAGAGTAGTTTAATAAAAACTACCCAGACAGCATAATGGCATCCAAAAACAAACCGGTTTCGGCAATGGTTAAAAACCTAGCCTTCTTCAGTGTACAGCAAGGAGCCAAAACAAAAATGCTGTATTTAAACAGATAAAGCCATGCTGATTGGTTACAAAATTTTAAACATGTGCTGATTGACAAACAGCATAGATAACAAAAATTAGTATGAATGTAAATACATTCAAAAAATTTTTCATTTTTAAAGGACTTGAATACATTCATCAATATTAGGATTAGCTGTTTTTATATATATATATATTTTAAGATATATACATAAATCTGTATTCCGAATATTAAAGCACCAATTATACATAATCCAATATTGAACAAAAATATATAAATATGCATATATGCAAAGTGCGTTACAAATCAGAGTACATACTATAGTATTGAGATTAACTATGTCAATATATATAATTAATAAACATATGTATGTATTCTGGATATTAAAACTCCATTTGTTCAACAAACATGTATCATATGTTCAGATTTTTAATTATAAACAATCATTTAACCCAGGATTAAATAGTGCACCTAATTTCGTTATCCATTTCTTTTCTTTAAGGTTGAGTTTATTATGCCAACCACTCTTAATGGTTCTGTCACCAATAATTTTGTCAATAATGGTAAAATGAAATTTTGCAGTGCTATGCGTGAGAGTGTGTTTGTATAATGCATTGGTTATCTTATGGCATCTAATATCACTGAGATGCTCAGAGATACGTAGTTTAACTGGTCTTGACGTCTGCCCAACATAAAATGAGTGGCAGGTACAACATGCCAAATAAACAGCCCAATCTGTGTTACAGTTAGCAAAAAATCTAATGTCAAAAACTGTATTAGTATTCCTACTGGTGAACTCCTTAGTTTTCAACATATGCTTACAATTGACACAGTGGCCACATGGAAAGGAACCAATAAGCTTATCACCCAAGATGGTAGTTTGATATACCTGTGGTAAAGTGGACTCATAGTGATGTTTGTAGTGATTAAAGTGACCAGCCAAATTCTTGCCCTTACGAAAAGAAAAGAGGCATTTGTTCGGGATAATGTTTTTGATTCTGACATCAGCCTCCAGTATGTTCCAGTTATCCCTAATAATCTTGATAAAGTTATTGGTATTTCTACCAAATGTCGTAGTGAGTCTAAGTTTATTGAACTTTATATGTTTCTTTTTATATGTTAATAAATTAGGTCTATGTAGACCCGATGCATAGTTGTGAGCCATGGTCACATATCCTGAACTGTAGCCCGCTCAATGAATCTGTTATGCAAATCCTGAGCATGATTGACAAAAGTGTTATACTCAGAACAATTATGCCTAATCCTAATAAATTGTGATTTAGGGATGTTCTTTGCAATATGTTTTGGATGAAAGCTGGATGCGTGGAGAATCGTATTGTATTGGGGGAATTTCCTATGGGTTTCAGTTGTTAAGGTGTTATCATTGTTTCTAGTTACCAAAACATCCAAAAATGTAATGGATTCTCGGTCATAAGTAATAGTAAATTGTATTCCCCATATATTATCATTCAGGTATTCCATAAATTCCTGAAGATATGGAATATCCAATCTCCACACCATCCAGCAATCATCCAAATATCTGCCAGATATCAATTTCTGGCAAGAACAAATTATGAGTGTCGTCATAAATCATAATTTGTTCAATATAGGCCATAAACAGATCAGCATAAATGGGGGCAAAGGATGCCCCCATAGCTGTACCTCTGATCTGTAGGTAACATTCCTGGTTGTAGAAAAAAACATTTTTAGTCAAAACATGCTCAGTCAAATTCAACAGGAGAGTATTGAACCCAGGTTGGTATAATTTAGATTCATTGAGCCAAAATTCAATAGCATCAAGTCCACCCCAATGTGGAATGTTGGTATAGAGTGAACTTACGTCCAAGGTACAGAGTAACCAATCTGAATCCAACTGCATATCATTTACAATACTCAAAAATTGAGTAGTGTCCTGTATTCGTGATCTTACATATAGTAACAACGGCTTTAAATGCATAGTTAGAAATTCAGAAAGAGGTTCAGTAATCGACCCCATACCTGACACAATGGGCCTTCCAGGTGGATGTGAAAAATCCTTATGTATTTTTGGTAGAAAGTAAATATGTTGTCTAGTAGGATCAGTAATAGTTAAATGATAAAGTGTTTTCTTATCAATAATACCATTATCAACAGCAGAGTTCAAAAAGTCATCAATATCCTTTTTGAAAACCAAGGTGGGGTCCAGTGGCATTTTGTATAATATTTAGCATCATTAAGTTGTTTATGTGCTTCAATGTCATAGTCACACCAATCTAACACTACCACTGCACCTCCTTTGTCTGCGTTGATAATTACCAAATCTTTATTACTTACAAGTTCCTCTAGACAAGATTTTTCACAATCAGTGATGTTATTAGACATAGGTCTCTCATGGTTATGCTTAAAATGTAACTCACTAAGTACACTTCGCAAAAAGAGATTAACAGCTGGATGCATAGGAGGAGTAAATTTTGAGGTATGATATTTGAAACCTTCCATTTGTGAATATTCAGTGTCACCTTGTTCCTGAAAAAACAATTTTAAATTAATAAGTCTACAAAATGTAAATAAGTCATTAGTAAATGAGTCTTCTGGAACAAAAAAGCCAGGGATAAAGGATAGACCTTTATTTAGTAAAGATATCTGTTCATCTGTTAGTATGGTACTAGAAATGTTGCATACATTGTTTATTTTTTGGTCAGTATCTCCAACAAATTTTGCAGACTGGTGACTTTTTCTGTGCTTCCTACCCCCCCTCCTCCTCCTCCCCCTGTGTTCCCTAAAGGGGATACATAGTGTTTACGTTTGGGGTGGGGAATCCATAATAGACTGTGTGTCAGTATCTGTACCAGACGAGGTTTCAAAATCAGTGGACTCAATATTATTACTGTGCCCTTTTAGTATGGGCGTGGGCGTTTCCTTTTAGATTTAGAAACTTGCTTATTAACATTATGTCCTTCTTGGAATCGGACATGCCTAACGTTCTTGAACGGTTGTCCCTTATCATAATCTGAAAGGTCACGAGAAAACTTTTTAAGTTTTCTTTCTTTCAAAATGGTATCAAAACTTAACAGTTCAGTACTCAATTTTGTTAATAAAGCAGGAAAAAAAGTTTCATTTTGGTAATGATTGCATTCCTCAATAGAATTCAAAACTAAAGTAGTTTCATTCTCAATGATTCTAGTGTAATGATCAGATAAAGCTTTAACAAACTTCATCGAGCATTCTTGTTGTATAGAGTTCCATTCTGAAAGTAAATTATCATCAGGACTAGCCACCAAGGGCTGTATTTTCACTCTGAGACCCCTAGGGCAAATGCCCTTGACCAAATAGGCTTTTAATAGTTTATGATGCCAAACACTAGATCTCAATGCCTTCATATTTTTGTTTAGTGAGGCAAATTGTTGTTCACATTTTTGTTCAGGTTTTAAAGAAATCATATTTCCTGAGGCAGTGGTATCATTCCCAATGCCAAATGCTGCAATATCATCTTTATCTGATGATAGATCCAAAAGAAGCTTTTGGAGATCCATAGTGTGACCCAAATTATTCTTCAATGGAACCACGGCCTGTATATAAAGATCAAGTGATCAAACAATAATCAGACAATAATGGCAATGCACAATAGAACTAAAACTAAGTTCGTTATAGCCACGTCTGATACAGGTCAGTAGTGGTACTTATATAATAATATATGAAGATAATCAAAGGTCTATTGCTTGGCATACAAATAACATTTATTTATTAAGATTAAAAGAGGATAGTCCCAGTAATGAAAAAATATAGCTCAAGAGGCAAAAATATACATTGAATCAATGGAGTGAAAAATATGTTGGAATATTGTTGTATACCAAAATACTCTGGTATTATTCAAATTATGTAAAACAGGCCATTGACAGATACTGACTTGGTCTGCCAAACTAAAATAAAATGTTTGGCTTATACTAAGATTGAATCAGTCATATGGGTCCCAAAATAATAATGTTGTTATATAGAGTCATATAAAATGAGTTCCTTACTGTGAAGATAAAAAGCAACATAAATCTTCAATGTCTGTAATATACTAACGGAAAGATGATCATAAATCAACTTAATTGTTACAAAATTTGTTAGTATTGACCCTTAAGTAGTATATTAAACTAACACAAGATAAATTTTTTCAAATCTTTTCAAAAATGAAAAATCAATAAAATAGTATAGCAAAACATGAACATAAGCCATACATAACTGTACATCAAGACGCACTATTGTTGTTCAAATCATGTAAAGTAAGTCATGGACTAATATTAAATTAGTATGCCAAACTAAAAAATAGTTAGCTTATACTAAAGTTAAATCAGTCATAGAGACTTCAAAATAATAATATTATTATATGAAGTTATATAAACTGAATTCTAACTGTAGAGTTCAAAGGCATAATAAATCTTCAGTGTCTATAGTGTGCTATCCGGATGAATAGTCATAAATCAACCAGATTTTTCCAAGGTTTACTAGTGTTCACCCTTAGATAGCATCTTAAACTTGCACAAAATATATATCCTATCAAAGATGAAAAGCCAATAGGATAATGTTGCACAGCATATACATATGCCCCAACAAGAAGAAATAATTGTTAAGTGGGCAAAATAGAAGGGGAGCACAGTATACACTGGTGAGTAATAATTTGCTTGTAGTATTCAGGGTAAATAAATAAAAATGAGCAGAATGTCACCTGGCAGTATTTAAAAATGGGTATGGTTTGTACTGAATAAACAAACCAGTAGGAGAGTAATAGTGACATACAGGTTATATATCAATAAAAATGTAAGTACTTGTCAATATTACTCTCTTACTGGCTTGTTTATTCAGTAGAAGCCAGTAGAAGTGTAATAGTGACATACAGGTTATATATCAATAAAATTGTAAGTACTTGGCAATAAAAGTCAAAACCCCAGACTGGTTGTGTTTACTTTGATATTGAATGAATCCAGATATGTACAGTTTATGCATAGCAACTATAGCTCTGAAAGCATTAAACAATCAAGACTCATCTAACAAAGACTGTGGAGTTATAAAACAGGAGATTAACTAAATGAAATGCTGAATGCACCAAGATCTGATATCTGATATCTGATATCCTCAGGGCTCTGTCCTGGGAGCCCTCCTGGTTGGCATATACTTCACAGAAGTACAGGCAAGCACAGAAGGGCTGTGGCTGACTAAGTTTGTGGATGACTGCAAATTGGGTGCTATAATAGAGTCTCCAGCCGACATGGAGATCCTCCAGAAGGGCCTAAATGAGACTGATGCATAGTGTCAAAGCCATAGTCTCAAGCTAAATGCAAAAAAAAATGTAGTAATCCCCTTTGTAAAACAGAGTACCCACAAACTACAACATAGGATGTAATCCTGAAATCTGAAGAAGAAATAAGGGATCTAGGGACCCAAGTAGATAGTCAGCTTTCCTTTGATAACCATGTTGCCAAAGTGGTTAGAAAATCCTTCTATGTGACCCATCTGATCACGAAAGGGTTTGCATCAAGATCTAAGGATGTAATGGTGCCTCTCTACTCTTCCCTCATCAGACCAATTATTGAGTACAATGCACCAATTGGATGTACCTGGCTAGACATCTCCAGCAGCTGGAGAGACCACAGAGGTACCTAACCAAGAGGATTACTGGCCTCAAACAGTTGCCCTATGTAGCATGACTGAAAAATCTAAGACTGTTCTCTGTTGCATACCGCTTTCTCAGAGGCGATCTCTGTCTAACGTAAAGAGCCATGTCCAACTAAGAAGCTGCTAGTACAAGGGTCTAAGGAACTACTAAAGGGGTGGTGAATACCGCACAAAGTGGCTGGACTAATATATGCCTTCGGGCAGATAGCCCAGTACCAACCTATGAACCTATGAACAGTAATGTTGTGTTAACCAGGGTTTTCTACACTGTGCTATACAAAACATATGTGCTATGCATTAATGTCAGAATTACAACTTCAGATTGTACAACCAAAGGAGTATTAAACAGAAAATAGTCAAACAAGAGCAAGCAGTTTCTCAATAGCTCATTCTCATAATCTGAAAGGTCACGAGAAAACTTTTTAAGTTTTCTTTCTTTCAAAATGGTATCAAAACTTAACAGTTCAGTACTCAATTTTGTTAATAAAGCAGGAAAAAAAGTTTCATTTTGGTAATGATTGCATTCCTCAATAGAATTCAAAACTAAAGTAGTTTCATTCTCAATGATTCTAGTGTAATGATCAGATAAAGCTTTAACAAACTTCATCGAGCATTCTTGTTGTATAGAGTTCCATTCTGAAAGTAAATTATCATCAGGACTAGCCACCAAGGGCTGTATTTTCACTCTGAGACCCCTAGGGCAAATGCCCTTGACCAAATAGGCTTTTAATAGTTTATGATGCCAAACACTAGATCTCAATGCCTTCATATTTTTGTTTAGTGAGGCAAATTGTTGTTCACATTTTGTTCAGGTTTTAAAGAAATCATATTTCCTGAGGCAGTGGTATCATTCCCAATGCCAAATGCTGCAATATCATCTTTATCTGATGATAGATCCAAAAGAAGCTTTTGAGATCCATAGTGTGACCCAAATTATTCTTCAATGGAACCACGGCCTGTATATAAAGATCAAGTGATCAAACAATAATCAGACAATAATGGCAATGCACAATAGAACTAAAACTAAGTTCGTTATAGCCACGCCTGATACAGGTCAGTAGTGGTACTTATATAATAATATATGAAGATAATCAAAGGTCTATTGCTTGGCATACAAATAACATTTATTTATTAAGATTAAAAGAGGATAGTCCCAGTAATGAAAAAATATAGCTCAAGAGGCAAAAATATACATTGAATCAATGGAGTGAAAAATATGTTGGAATATTGTTGTATACCAAAATACTCTGGTATTATTCAAATTATGTAAAACAGGCCATTGACAGATACTGACTTGGTCTGCCAAACTAAAATAAAATGTTTGGCTTATACTAAGATTGAATCAGTCATATGGGTCCCAAAATAATAATGTTGTTATATAGAGTCATATAAACTGAGTTCCTTACTGTGAAGATAAAAAGCAACATAAATCTTCAATGTCTGTAATATACTAACGGAAAGATGATCATAAATCAACTTAATTGTTACAAAATTTGTTAGTATTGACCCTTAAGTAGTATATTAAACTAACACAAGATAAATTTTTTCAAATCTTTTCAAAAATGAAAAATCAATAAAATAGTATAGCAAAACATGAACATAAGCCATACATAACTGTACATCAAGACGCACTATTGTTGTTCAAATCATGTAAAGTAAGTCATGGACTAATATTAAATTAGTATGCCAAACTAAAAAATAGTTAGCTTATACTAAAGTTAAATCAGTCATAGAGACTTCAAAATAATAATATTATTATATGAAGTTATATAAACTGAATTCCTAACTGTAGAGTTCAAAGGCATAATAAATCTTCAGTGTCTATAGTGTGCTATCCGGATGAATAGTCATAAATCAACCAGATTTTTCCAAGGTTTACTAGTGTTCACCCTTAGATAGCATCTTAAACTTGCACAAAATATATATCCTATCAAAGATGAAAAGCCAATAGGATAATGTTGCACAGCATATACATATGCCCCAACAAGAAGAAATAATTGTTAAGTGGGCAAAATAGAAGGGGAGCACAGTATACACTGGTGAGTAATAATTTGCTTGTAGTATTCAGGGTAAATAAATAAAAATGAGCAGAATGTCACCTGGCAGTATTTAAAAATGGGTATGGTTTGTACTGAATAAACAAACCAGTAGGAGAGTAATAGTGACATACAGGTTATATATCAATAAAATGTAAGTACTTGTCAATATTACTCTCTTACTGGCTTGTTTATTCAGTAGAAGCCAGTAGAAGTGTAATAGTGACATACAGGTTATATATCAATAAAATTGTAAGTACTTGGCAATAAAAGTCAAAACCCCAGACTGGTTGTGTTTACTTTGATATTGAATGAATCCAGATATGTACAGTTTATGCATAGCAACTATAGCTCTGAAAGCATTAAACAATCAAGACTCATCTAACAAAGACTGTGGAGTTATAAAACAGGAGATTAACTAAATGAAATGCTGAATGCACCAAGATCTGATATCTGATATCTGATATCCTCAGGGCTCTGTCCTGGGAGCCCTCCTGGTTGGCATATACTTCACAGAAGTACAGGCAAGCACAGAAGGGCTGTGGCTGACTAAGTTTGTGGATGACTGCAAATTGGGTGCTATAATAGAGTCTCCAGCCGACATGGAGATCCTCCAGAAGGGCCTAAATGAGACTGATGCATAGTGTCAAAGCCATAGTCTCAAGCTAAAT
>NC_056744.1:1291297844-1291457844 GCF_019279795.1 Protopterus annectens | reverse complement strand
ACATCCATCAGAATATGTATGCTGAAACAAAGTGTTACTCTGTCAAGAAGAGTACAGGGGGACAATGACCTATTCTTTCCTGGATGCAAAAGCATTAGTAATGAGATGTGCCACATAGAAGGACTTTCTGACCACAGTGGCAATGCGGTGGTCAAAAGAGACATTGCTGTCAGCCTGTGTACCCAGATCTCTTGTAACACCTTCTGTGTTCAGGGGACTAACATCAATGTGGTAATTCATGGTAACAGAGTTACCAACTGTATGTAGCAGGGCCTTCAGCCCAGGTAAGAAAAAAAAGTGCATGTGTAGTAGTGCAAGGTATCCTTCAGCTGCATGTCTTAGAGCAAACATTGCTGCACTATTCCTCTTGTTTCAAAAGAAGATTTACTGTTTTGGTGGGGGTTGCTTTATAGAACAATAAACTGTCGCTGTTTATGTTCTGTTGGAGATAATTGGGTGCTTAGGTCAATACAGTATCAACTTCTCTACAATTGCTGTTAATGTGGGGGGTGGGGGCTTGCTCACTGCTGTGACCAGTGACATTTTGTATTGAATGTTGTAGTAGTGCAGGTAGCTTACACGTGAGAGTTTTGATAGTTTACAGAAGCTTCCAGTAAAGTATGAAGTGGAGGACAGGATATGTGACATTTGAGGTAGCAGGCATTTTTGGAGGAAGCTGTGAATCCATGGAAATGGAGCCTTGAAAAAGTGTGTGTGTGTGTGTGTGTGTGTGTGTGTGTGTGTGTGTGTGTGTTTGGGGGGGGGTCTTGGATTTTTGGAACTATTTTAAAGGCTGTGTTTCTCAAAGCAGTGCAGGTTTAAACATATGTTTGTGTAATTGGTTGTAGAGTTCAGATTTTGCTTGAAAGCGTACAGTAACACATTAGTGCACTGCCTGCCTGAAGAATAAGACATAGTTACTGGTATATTAGATGAGCACTAAATAGTTTAATTTAATTCTCTGGGAGTGTCAAAGTCTGAATTTACTATTTCTGATAAAGACTGTGGATAGCCTTAAATGTTAGTAAATAATTGGTGTGATCGTCTGAGAGAATATTGTCTCTGTCTGTTGGGGACGTAATGTAATAGCAATTCACTTTTCAGTCTGCATGCTTCTTTGTATCCTTTATTGCTTGATAAGTGGGTTAATGGCTTGACCCATTATACACCTTCTTTAGCAACTACTGAGATGCAAGAAAATAAAATGGCAGGACATTGTTTGGGCGTATCACCTAAGGGATGACCGATGCTTTTGAAGACTTGGAGACAATCATAGCCATTACCACATATCCAAAAGCCTCAAGAACTAATATGCTTAAGCTACAGTACTTTTTTTCTCAGTCTTCATAGTGCATGGACTATGTCATATTTGGAAAAGAGTTCTGTGTCCTGAGAGCTTTTATTGTTTGTTAGCTGCATTAGTAGACTGACTCATTATATTACTTTTTAGTAGCTACCCAGGCACAACAAGTGTATGCTCAGATTATTGCTGCAGTCCACTCCTTTGTGAATGGCGCAGGAGGCTCAGCTGTAGAAAAGTCCACTCCTTAAGAAGTCACTATTTGTGTGTGTGGACAGTGGAATCTATTTAAGCAGCAGTCTGTTGTCTGTTTTAAGCGGTGTCTACTTTAAGGAATGTGTGTAAAGTCTTACATCCCAGAAATCTTAAACATAACGCTCTGCCAGTAAAGGGGTGTAAGCTGTGCTGCAGTTTAATTCCATTTGCTGCCATACCATAGTTGATTGTGCTTATAGGAAGTCATCCTGCTGCTGAAATGAATGAACATTATTGCTGTTATTTCTGCTGCCCTACTTAGAAACAAACTGTATGTGTAAGTCATCCTGCTGTTATTTATTTCTGCTGTCCTAGCTAGGTAGCTGTGCATGTGTGTGTGTGTGTGTGTGTGTGTGTGTGTGTGTGTGTGTGTGTGTGTGTGTGTGTGTGTGTGTGTATGTGTGTGTTAGGGATACTCAGGTACAAGGAGCAAGAGCCTGAATTCTCTACCCATGCCACCACTTGTTGGCTTGTATAACATTTGGTTTGTTCCTCTTAAAATTTCTGGTTATCTAGCAAATTCACTAAATGATAGCCATTTACATTTTAAGTCTTCCCATCTTTAAGGAAAGTCATGGTAACAAAAAAAACTTATTGTAGCAACTTTCCAAGATTATGCAAGCAATGTTTAAAACATGTCCTTGTTTTTTGGGCCTTTGCCCCTCCCCAATAATTTTTAAATTTTTCCAGATTTCTTGTACTGCATAGTTCTTCATGGGGATTGAAGTTTAGTGCTGCTTATACCAAGTCTGTTTGTGTTGTTGTTAGCACAACGGGTAAAATGCTGGCTATTGATACAGAAGGATGTGGGTTCTACTCCCACAGTATGTAGATGGATTGCTGATACTGTACTATGTTGTAAGTTTAAAGGGAGTGATGCTGCAGTCCTGAGAATGTCCTCTTTTGGCAGAGATGCCTAGTAACTATGAATCTATTATCAGTTTGCCATCCTTTCCCTACTGAAATAATACTAGGTTATTATTTTTTTAATGTAACATAAGCAATTTATTCTTCAAGGGCAGCAGGCACTTTACTTGTAGATGAAACAATGAAATATAAAGTTGTTTGCTAGCAGCAATGTCTTCATTAGTTACAGATCTCTTTAATGTGGAATTATTTAGATGACTCTTACTTCCTCAGAGATTGTGTATATTAACTGATACTGGTGGATTATAAAAGTTTCAATAGACGTTTATGATGGAAATGTTCAGAATTGGGCAGTTTTGTCATTATTGGTTAATTCATTTTGTTTCATTGCTTAGTGGAAAAATGTTCAAAAAAATTTAAAACGTGTTCTAATAAGTGTGCTGCATTATACAAAGAATATAATTTAATACAGTCAGGAAGGTGTATCAAAGAACACATGTATGTTTCATGTGCAAGAGGCCTATGATTTGAAAACAATCCAAAGGTAATCTTTATTTGCCACTGGCCAGATGCATTTTCTTTGGATGTGGGTTTCAATGCTGTTTCAGAGAATGTGAGTTTCAAGGGCAGAGAAGTTTTAATACTAAGTCTGTTTTCATTGTGAGACTGTATTGCTTTGTTTAGCAGATATCTATTAGTGTTTGTGATATAAAATGTAAAATAAAATCCAAATCATTATAGAAGTAAAGCAGTATACACATCACAGTGTTTATGGTAAATGGGACGAAATAGCCAAGTAATGGGACATTGGAATGGCTGCAGGGGAACTCTGGGGCCATATTTTGGTTTTCCATTCTTAAGTTTGTGTTTGAAAGTTGGTATCCCACGATTCCATTGGAGTGGGTAGGGTTACATAATTATGTATGCAAATGTTATGTTAATCAACACACATATTTGTACCTATCTTTCATGGGCCTTTGTCCAGATTTTTAATGTTTCCAGGTTGACAGGTATGGGTATGACAATGAAATGTACATCATCATTTACTGACAACAATCATCATATCATCACAGTGATTTACCAGAGAAATAAGAATAATCTGTAAAACAGACCATAAATATGAGCTATAAACCTGCACATCCTGAAATAATCCAGCCAGTTGAGAGATATGCTAAAAACCCCTTATGCAATGAATCTTAACCAAGGCTGACAAAGTGGTGGGTGGAAGCCATGAAAATGGGGATGTATCGGAAGTACTGGTGTAGATAAGCTAACACAGTTGCTGCAGTAACACCCTCCTGTGTGCTCTAAAATATATTTAGTGAAATAGTACCAAGTAATTGAAATAGGAATCTGCTATGGATAATTACACATGTATTTGCAAATATATCAGCCACTACAGGGATGTAAGAGCACTGAAAAATGGAAACCAGTGTGAAAGTGCATACCCACAACCAATATCACCACAGTCACAGCAGTAAATCAAGTGAACAGTAGAGTATATGGACTGTGTGAACAAATACATCATTGTATGCCACTCACACACTAGCCCTACATATACTGGCCCAATTCTCAATGTTGTCTGAATCCTGACCATGGAAAAGGAATTGTCTCATTCTGCCCCTGAAAACACCTACAGCCAATAGACCAGAAGAAACTGGAGCAGCATGCACAGTCAGATGAAAAAAAAGCCATAACACTTACATCTACCCTCCTCCATACAAAGCCCAAATAATATGTGCACATGACATGTGTACAGAATCCTGACAGTCTGTTAACAATGGTCAGACATACACAGACCTCTCAGATGTACAGTTCATCTCAGAATGTACAGACTCAGGACTCATACCTATGGCCTCTTCCCTGACATGCATGTGGGTCTACTACATCACTGGGATGGTAGCAGGAATGAAGGCAAGAAATAATGATACTAAATATGTCTGAGCCTCATTGACATCTGACCAAAGCCTGACATCATTTGGGGACAGATGCACAAACACAGAGGTAGACTGGACATATTGCTGTCATAAATTGGGACAGTTGCATATGTTACTGGGTTTGTTGTAACATATCCTTTATGAGGAATATGATGTCAGTAATGCCAATAGATGTGAGTATTTACCCTCTGCATTCCTCAGAGTCCCCGATTGATTTTCCATGCGCAGCAACTGTCTGGGGAACAGAGAAAACATAACAGGCAAACATGTATGGACAGCATGCTAGTGGAGAGGTATGTCAGAGACATATCACTGTCAGATGTGAAGTCACTCACTAAATGCATGTCCACACAAACCCTGACAATCTATCAACCCATCAGGTGTATAACAGCACTGATGACATAGAATCCTGTTCACTATTCTGGGGATATGTCCCCCATGTTTTTGGGCTGTCTTCAAATGTCCTGTCCTGTGAAGTATTCCTATCCACTGTCTGTGAATATGTAGCCCACCACCTCTGTAATGTCCCTCACACAAGCAAGGAAAAGGGGCAAGGCCCACATGAAGGAATGTTCCATATGTTGGAACTAGCAGCAGTGTCCAGGCCCACAGCACAATACTCCATGGGCATCTACATAGCTGTATGGCCTTAGCAATACCTGACATCTGCACATCTGCACAGAGGACAGACATAAAGTAGATAGGCAACAGTTTATACATTAGGATGAATGTTTTGAAGGATAGAAGTCTGAAACTGAAATGTATCCCATTACTACATGACAGCAGTCCCAATGACATGGCCAAAAAACATAGTCTACAGTTAATATAAAAATATCATATTAATATCCAATAGGAGATACATAAAAACATAAAGCTCAAATGCTAAGAACAAGATAGTGTAGGACTCAGAGTCCCAGCTTTGCATGCAGAGGTGCATAGTTCTAGGACTACAATAGGAAATCTAATTTTACATGGAAAAGCAGTGTTAAAAGTACTAATTTAATAATACATGTGTTAAATTATTTTTGTCAACCTGTGCACTGTAGCTGGTGTAACATGCAAGTGTGAGTGCATAGAACATGTGATACTACCCATATAAAAAAAAAAACTAAAAAGAAAATGTGATACTACCCATGTGTACCCAAGTGTCCAATACAGTATATTCACACTCCTTGCTACTGTAATGACAGCACATAGAAGCATGTTATGTACAGGAAATTAAATACACTTATTAAATGATGTCATTACTCTGCTATTTTATTAGATTGGAATGTAAGCAATGTTTACCAGGGCTGAGCTATGCTTAGCAGGTTTGAGCATTGTTTAAATGTGAATGCTAAGCAGATTTTCGCACTGGGAAGCATCGCTAAGTGAAGCCTAAATGGTGTAAGCACCTATTCATTTAACTGTAAGTTAGCACTGCCTGCCATCGTACAAATCTGTGCAAACCCACTTAAAGCCGCTTAAAACTGCCTTAATCACTCTGTATCCAACAGCCCTTGTTCTGTCTAGCAACAAAATAAACAGCCCTTGCAGGTTTTGAACCCAGGACCCCATACACTATAACAACAATGTACCACTAAACCATCTGAGCTGTAGGTCGTTTGGATGTTTTTTCAAACATACCATGCATTACAGCCAGTTTACAATAGGGAAGAGACACTGTGCAATCAGGATTGATTGGTATCTACAAATATATATATGAAAAGAAACATATACATATAGAGATAGCTAGCTAGCTAGCTAGCTAGATAGATAGATATGTATGGATATATATATATATATATATATATATATATATATATGTGTGTGTGTGTGTATAACAATATGTAGATATATTACAATATATATATATATATATATAAGAAAATATAAATATATATATATATATATATATATATATATATATATATATATATATATATATATGCATACATGTCTCAAAATGCCCTTGCAAATATAATGCTGCTGATAGACCACCCATAAATGGAGCAGCATGCACAGCTGGATACAAAAATACCCATGCCCATGACAATCACATCTGCCCCTCCACCCCACAGTCTAAATAAGTAAACAGTATGCTGCTGCAAAATCATGAAAGGTCATACACAATGGCCAGGTATACAACGACCTATTAGCAAATAAACTAACATGACTGAAGATAGTAAAGAGAAAATCAACCAGCCAGTAATTTACAGAAGTTTATTATACTCTGACGTTTAGGCCAACACCTTCAAGGAGTAAACATTACAAGAAATACTTGCCTTGCATACAATAAGCAATTAACACTTAATTACATTTAAATACACAGAGTCCAATTACACTCCTCATGTAACCCCCTAGGGGATGAAGTATCACATTTAAAAATATAAATTGATTCTGTACATAACAATTTTTCTTTTATGAATGTTTCATCAAACCGAGAAACAGACTATTTCCAAAACAGTACCTTGTAACTTACTACTGCCCCCATGGTGAAATGTATTAAAATGTACAGCTATAGAACTGTCTTCTTTCTTATCAGTAATATGTCTCACATGTTCTAACAACCTAGTTTTAAAACACTTGTTACTCTCCCTCACATAAAATATGTTACAAGGGCATCTAAGAGCATTCTCTATACACCAACCTCTTGAATGTACAGACTTCCACATGTTGTCGACCCTTTCCCTTCAGCAGGCATGACAGCACTAAATAATGATAGACTATATACCTATCAAACTCCTACTGTATGACATCTGGACAAAGCCTGATATAATACATGGCCATACTTGAAATATTGCTGTTATACACTGAGAATGTTGCTGATGTTACAGGGTTTGTTGTAATATATCTGTTCTGAGGGATATAAAGTCAGAAACACAAATGGATGTTAGCATTTACAGATTGCAATCAGCAGAGTATGCTACTGATTTGCCAAGAACAACACATGTCTAGGGAACAGACAAACATAACAGATAATGCTCTGGCCATTATATGGATAGCCCTACAGTTGAGAGCTATGCAGACACAGAACTTTGCCAGACTGAAACCAGAAGTAGCATGTTCGGGCAAACCCCATTAAACTAGCTGTATTCAAAACATATAACAACAATACTCACATTCTGCCCCTAAGTCTTGAACCTTTTCCACCATTTAGTTAGCTTGTCTCCACATGTCTTGTTGTTAGCGGTATTAGCTCACACACCTCCAGGATGTCTTCCTCACAGGTAAGGGAAAGGGCCAATGCTCACATGGAATACTCAATTATAGGGGTGTGTTGCCATGACATTGGCTATTGGAATAACTACATGCTCTGCATGCAATTAGCACAGGCCATCATATGGCCATGAGCATAACCTACAAAAGACAAACTGCCATCTATTCAAAACACCTCTGTCACAGACAGTTAATTACTTCAAAGCTGATCCAGTTTAAATAAATAAAAAAGCTATATCTCTGAAAGCTCCAGGGGGAAAAAAAAGGTTTGTGAAACAAGTAAGCATGCAATTGAATGCAGTAGGTGGTCTGTAATAATGGAAAACAGGGGGTTGAAAGAATATGTTTCTCAACAAGACTTGTTGTACTGATGTACTGCTGAACAGCACCAATGGTCATAGCATGTGGCTGTGTCTGTAGTGTAATAGATCACAGATCAGGCTCCTGATTTACCCTAGGAAAGGACAGCTGACATTTGGCAACTACTGGAGTGTCTGTCAGACATCACTGACTGTGCCACTGCTAGGCTAGCTATTGGGATGTTGTAGATATCCATATGTTACCTAGGCATATAACTATGATACACATTTTCTCTTGTAAATATAACAGAACTATACAAAGCATGTGCAGATTAAAATACTGTTGCAGAAGTGTGTGTTGAAATACATGTGATATAGTGAGTTCATACCATTCAACTGTGCAGTCTTATAAGCACATGTATGCCTAATATCTGTAGTCACTTACACATAGACTTATGTTGTGTTAGGCAAACCATTGTCAAGTCTGTTAACAATGACACTTTAGCATAGCCTAGATATGAATGTGGGACATCCTCCAGGTTAGTACTGTGATAGCAAAGCCTACTGTGCAATCAACTTACTTATCTATGTATGAAAATAAGTTGTGCATGTTCTACTTATGTGTAATATCAGTTTCAGTGCATACAACAGACATAAATGTTTACAGGTACTGGTTGTTGCATTGCCATGACAATGATACGGGTAGCAGAATAGGCATGATTATCAGGTTGTAATAAGAGAAGTGTTCAACTGTGTTATGACCCTCTGTCCATGCCTACCACAAACATCTATCTGAACACCTACATACAGTGGATATCAAGAGTGTAGACACCCCTGTTGAAATGCTAGGTTGGTGTACTATACAAAAGTGAGACCACAGAAAATCTTGTCAAAATGTTTCCCACCTTGAATGTGACCCATAACCTGTACAATTCTATTGACAAACAAACAAATCTGTTAGGGGAGAAAATATTAAACATAAGAAATGTACTATAAACTGGTTGCATACATGTGCACAGACAGAAACCACTACTTGGTTGATGCACGTCTTGCAGTAATCCCAGTATTCTCTTTTTGGTTACACACATGCCATCAATTAACAAGACTCTGATTAACCCCAAATAATGTTCAACTGTCTTGGTAAGATATATTTGACATTTACCTAGTTGCCTACTACAGCAAAAGACATGTTTGGTGGAGAGCTTACAAAACCTTAAAGGGAACTCATTGTGGAAAGGTATCAGTCAGGAGAAGAGTAGAAAAAGTGGCCCCAACTCTGGATATACCATGGAATACAGTGCAGACAGTCATGAGACAGTGAAGAAGATATGGGAAACACTGGCACTGCAAACACCTGGACGTCCATCCAAAACGGATGACATGACAAAATGACAACTGGCCATGGAGGGTGACAGGGGACCGACAGCAACACTGAATGAGCTGCAGGAATGTCTGGCAAGTACTGGGTGTGCACCAAATGTGACAATAATCTTCTCTATTCCCCATACATCTGCCCTATGGGGTAGGATTGCTAGATGGAAGCCTTTTCCAACACAGAAAAACATCCAGAGCTGGACAAACATTGCCAAACAGTACACCAAGACTCCAAAAAGCATGTTGGACAATGTGTCATGGTCTGATGACACCAAGGTTGAACCTTTGGCCCACAATTCCAAGAAGTATGTTTGGCCCAACACAACACTTTGCATCACCAAAAGTACAACATTCCCCCTAGTGAAGCATGGTGGTGGCAGTATCTTGCTGTGAGGTTGCTTTTCAAAAGCTGGAACTGGGCCTCTACTCAAGATGGAGGGAATTATGAACAGTTGCAAATACTAACCGGTTTTGTCCCCATACCGTCAGTCATCTGATAGAAAGGTGAAGATGAAGAGGGATTTTGTCTGTCAATATGACTATGACTAGTCTTTTGCTCTAAGCAGCTAAAATAATATTGTAACTATTCACATTTTCTTCTGCTAATTGTTTAAAACCTTGTTTGTAACAACTCACATACTTGTCTGCCAATTGTTAATACTCTGTATAATTGAATTGACTGAGGGGCTTTTTTATTCATTCCAGGTCTCTGCTTGCAACATCCTATAGCTGATTGTTACTACTACTATGTTACTAAAATTTAATAAATTGTTTTCTAGTCCAGAGGAGCTTTTCTCCCCAGGTCTCTGCTGAAAATGAGCCAAAAGCTCAGCCAGACTTACCCGGTTAACAAATGTAAAATAAAATAAATAACTAACTAAATAAATAAATAAATAAAATGGCAGCGAGCATATATCCAAATCAACAAAAGAATGGCTTCACCAGATGTAAATTACAGTTTGGGAATACGTCAGCCAGACCTACATCCAATAGAAATTCTTTGGGTTGCTCTGAATAGGGTTGTGCACAAGATATGCCCTCAGTAATTGACATATTTCTAGTGCTGTTGCAAGGAAGACTGGGCAACTATTACCAAGTAAAGATGTGCCATGATGATAGACTCTGACCTAAGATGACTGAATGTTGTCATTAGCTCAACAGGTGCTTCCATAAAGTATCTGTTTAAGGATGTGCACACACATGCAACCAACATATTGTCCTGATTTCAATTTGCATATGTTTCCCACAACAGATTGCAATGTTTTCAATGGCATTGTACAGGCTATAGGTCACATTAAAGGTGAGAATTGTGTTGAAATGAGGTATTGTGGTGTCAAGTTACAATAGCATAAAGACCAGGCATAGTAACAGGAGTGTGTACACTAATATATCCACTGTAACTGCATGGACTTAGCAATACCTGACCTGTAAAAGCCGCATCCACCAAGGTAGACTAATCCCCTTTGGTCGATAGCAGCAACACACAAACCACATAATAGGTTCCCATATTGCTGTACAGGTTCACATAGGTGCAGAAAACAACTTGGAAGCATGTCCACCTCTATCTGAACAAGCATGTAAGATCACAGGTGACTCCATGTAAGGCTAACTATGAGTACAAATCACACTTATTCACACTGCCAAGGCCAATCACAAGGGTGTCTCCATATATGTTGTCAGTCCCAGAGGCAACAACACAATTCACCGTGTACTAGTGTTAAATAACAGTCAGTCCCAGAGGCAACAACACAATTCACCATGTACTAGTGTTAAATAACACCTTATACACACATGCCATGGCTACAGGCAACCTGCATCAGACAGGTTAGGTGTAAACATCATCTCCCTGTCCCCCCATCCCTATAGGGAGATATGCACATCAAATGCATCCCTCCCCTCATCAGTGGTGAGTAGGTACATATTGCCTACTGAAAGGCAACAACAAGCAAGTCTCCATGGGGCCTGATAAAATCCCTGTCTACATGAACTCAGGCAGGTGCTCACAGTTCCATCACTCACTGTATTCAAACACAGCCTCGGAAACACCCACACCTCATCCACATGGAAGATGGCCATTGTCATCCCTCTACACAGAAATGTCTGGTGAATACAGGTTTATGCAATTAACTGTCCATCATTGGGAGAAATATGACACATCAGGGCCAGGAGTGCAATGCAAGTTAATATTGTGCTAATAGATTGCAGGGGTATGGTATTAGTGCTGGCATAAAATATCCACTGTTGAGGTGCAATTTCTGTCCACACTGATGACAACTGTATAAGATGCTATGATGTGTTTCACTGTTTATGTCTTCCAGTCAGGATGCATCCTATGAGGAATCATCCCTACAGTGCAGCAGAAACCTCTGAGATTGCTGAGTTTATAATACAGCACTAAAATATAATGTTTGGCCATAGTCAGGAACATCTGCGGGAGAGGACCACCCTGTGGAATGACCTAGTCCACAGGGTAAATGATATCAGCCTGCAGACAAGAATGTATGAGCAGGTCCAGCATTGTGCTACTGACCTACTATGTAATGTCTGGCGAAGGGCTGCTGCCATAGCCAGGAAAGAAACATTCACAGGTGGGGGCCCACTCATGCAGGCTCCACTGACAGCACAAGAACAGCTCCTCGCCAACCTTGGGGCACCCACCCCAAGAATACAAGATTTCCATGAATCCAGCATCATGGATGTGGGTGCCCCTGACACAATGGATGAGGACCGTGCAGGTAAGGCCCTATTGCACATTACTAGAGTACTTTAGCATACATAACTTGTATCAGTAGGGTATCTACATGCATATGTCAGATAAGATAGTAGTTGTGGATAGGGTTTGGTAATACACATAAGTGCACATCTATAGTGATGGGCAGCATATTTTGTACTATTGGGGGTTGTATTGTTAATGTGCAGAAAGGATGCTTCCCCCCTGTACCAAGGCAACATGTTGACAGTACCTCTCTCCAACACCTATTTAGCTCCCTCTGGTCTACTGGGATAGCAGCCTGTAGCTGGTGAGTATGTAATTGTTTTGTTGTGCTTTGCCAATACACACCTAGCCATATTGCTTGATGTCCATGTTTACTTGTGATGGTGTTAACTGCATTGGATCACAGTGTTCACCACACGGGCCTATCTGAGGGGTAGTGTAACATGCCTGCAGCATACCTCACAACCTGTAAGTGCAAGACATCTGGACACAGACCAACAAACTGGGGGGACAAAGGGGCATGTATGGAAAAACTAATCCTATACAGTGGATACCACAGAGTACACAGCCCTGTCAAGATACCAAGTGTTTCTGATATATACAATGAGAGACTAAAATATTACATTCCACACCTTTTCTAAACTGTAATGTGACCATAACATGAACAATTAACTTGTAATTCCAAACAATATCTTAGGCCACCAAATATGCGGTTTACAAACCTTACAATATGATGGATGCATATGTGTGCACACCCTCCAAATAACATATTTTGGGAGCAACTTGTGGTGTACTGACAGCATTCACTCTGCTTGGGTACACACCTGCCATCAGGTACAGGAACTCAATGTAACAACGAATAACGGTCCACTGTCAAAGCGGTGTATTCATGACATTTGCTCAGTTGCCTGTACCAGAAGCAGACATGGCTTGCACACATCTTATAAAGCACCATAGGGATCTCATATTTGAAAGGTATCGGTCAGGAGTAGGCTACACCAAAATGAACATAGCATTTCATATACCATGGAACACAGTGGAGACAGTCATCAAAAGGTGGATTAAATATGACACAACAGTGTTGTTGAAAAGAACCAGATGTCCTTCCAAAACAGATGACATGATATGTTGAAAACTGGTCAGAAAGGCTGCTAGGAGATATGCAGTAACATTGAGGGACTTGCAGGACTCTCTGGCAAGTACTATTTCTGTAGTACATGTGGCAACAATCGCCTGGATTCTGCATAAGTCTGGCCTGTGGGGAGGTGTCAGTAGATATAAGCATTTACCCACACCAAACACCATCCAGGGCTGGGTACAGGTAGCAAAATATAACATCAAGTCTCTCAAAGGCATGTGCTACAATGTGTAATGTTGTCATGACACCAGGGTTCGAACCTACAGACAGTATTCCTAAAGTTACATGTGGTGCACAAGCAACACCTCACTTCACCTGAGGACCACCATTCACACGTTGAAGCTTGATGATGGCAGTGTCCAGTATTAGGGTTGCTGTTCATTAGCTGGAACTTAGCCTGTAAACATGTTAGAGGGAATTCTGAACAGTTACAAGTAACACATGTGTGTGCCAAAGCCGTCAAGCATCTGCAATATGGCCGATGATGGAGAGAGGTTTCAGCTTTCAACACAACAATGAACTGAAGCATACATCCAAAGCTAGCTAAGAATGGCTCTATCTGAACATAATCAAGGTTACAAATTGGGCCAGGCAAAGCCCAGACTCAACACCAATAGTAAACCCCCAGTGTGACCTCCAAAGGCTGTTCACATGAGCTGGCCTTGCAATCTGACAGAGTTGGGGGACCTTTGTAGGGAAGACTGTCCAAACAATGCCAAGGCAAGATGTGCCATGCTAATATACCTCTTCCCAGGCAGTGCAACTGCTGTAGTGCATTTAATAGGTGCTTCAACAAATCATTGGTTTAAGGGTGTTCATATCTATGCAACCACAATATTGTATGCACCTCATTCAGTATCTTCACAACTAACACATTTGTTTGTTTCTTGATTGGACTGCACAGGTCATATATCACATATGAAACTATATTGTGGGAAGAAATAGCCAGAGAATTGTTATGGATAAGCTTGTATAGGCCCTAGGGCCGATAGCCTAGTATCAACCTATGAACCTATATAAGGTATGTAATGTTTTCAAATGCAGTAATGTGGTCCCATTTTATATCACAAAAGAGGCTGGTGTGTATACTTATCATATCCATGTTACGCTAAGAAGGTCATTGGTGTAACTGGATGTGATTGCACATATATTCACTGCTGCTGATGAGATGTGCAAATCAAATTTATGACAATAATTGGTGACATCAGTCTTCATATCATCCCAGTTATGTGTCAGACAAACACATAGGGGTTGTGAGGAACAGAGCAAACATAAGTGTCAGACATCTACACATTCAGCAATGATTTGTACAGCTGTGAGGTGTGGTCTACAGTAGATGCCAGTGTGCTATACAGGTGCACAGCAATAATGTGTACATGGGTGCAGTGTGTATTAGGGGAAGGGACATCACCTACTAACATGACTCATGCATCAAAGGGATGTAGATTGTTAGTAACAAGGTTTAAAAATGGCTGCAATGCATGATGTTGAAGGCCATGTGTCATACATGTCAACTGTTGGGTAATATCTTTGTGCCACCTCACCTGTAACTGTGTGTGTGTGTGTGTGTGTGTGTGTGTGTGTGTGTGTGTGTGTGTGTGTGTGTGTGTGTGTGTGTGTGTGTGTGTGTGCATGTGTGTGCACGTGTGTGCGTGTGTGTGTGCATGTGTGTGCATCTGCGTGTGTGTGTGTGTGTGTGTGTGTGTGTGTGTGTGTGTGTGTGTGTGTGTAAACCATACTGTACAGGTATTAAATTAGAGATATTGTATCACAGGTAGTGATGGGGGTCAGGGTCCCTCCAGTGTGGAAACTGATGTCAGTGTCTCTGCAGACTCTGACAATGATGATAGGAATAGTGAGGCACAGGCGGGGTTGTCAGGGGCTGAATCGGTGCCATTGCTTGGCATCCCACTTTTGTCCACCCCATCCCTGCACACAGTCACAATGCCCACACATGCCCCATCACCAGTGGCCATAGATGAGGGACAGTTGGCGAGTGGTGGCATGGGACAGGAAAGTGTGTTGACTAGGGCAAGTGTGTCTGTAGATACCAGCTATAGCTGGATAACAGGCGAGGCTCCACAAAGGCGGATGGACAGGGGTGCTTGGAGGAGGACTGCTGCCCATCATGGCCCTGCCAGAAGTGCCACAGCAGGTGTCATAAGATGTATGTTTCAGGCCATCATGGAGGCACAGGCATGTATAGAACATCACACCAGACAGACTCTCAGGGTCCAGATGGCAAATCTTCCTGCTATACGTGACATCTGTGATCTTTCAGATGCCCATGTTATTATGCTGAGGTTATGGATAGATAGTTAGGTGAGATGGTGGCACTCCTAGACCATGGGGTGTCTGTGATGGAGCATGTGGTGGGAGTTGGCTGTCAGCCACATGGACGTAAGACAGCAACACGAAAAGCTGAAGGTCTATGGGGCCATGCAACATGTCACTCCCACTCCCATAGTGGCAGTACCAGCAGCATGAATGGAGGGGGGGGGTGCTGTCCACACCACAATACAACAGGCCACTGGCACATGGCCCTGGCTAGTCCCAACAAGGATGCAGATCCAGCAGACAACTGTCAGCTTCAGGGAGTACTACTCCATCTGGCTTTGGGCCTGGTGGTGCCAGTGGAACCCCTGGCAGGCCCAGTTCCCATGTCTGTGGCTGGACACAGTGAACTGTGCACCCTGCCATGTATGGACTGTAGCTGTCCAACATACCCCTGTATAGGGCAGCAACATAGTAGAACTATGTCCATCCATACACACACACATTACCATCACAGCTAGGGCACATCCATACTTACACACACCACCTCTGCATGGCCCATGTAATACACAACCCCCAACCCATACATACATGATGTCAACCAATTGGCACAGCTTAGGCCTCTGGGAAACCCACACCACACCCTGTGCATATGATGACATCTGTGCCACATCCCTGTCATCCATACCATCGATGCAGGGACATGCTAACATGGTTCTGATGCACAGGGTGAATTTAGTACAGTTAAGCAAAGTAATGCTGTGTAAAGTGTTGTCAGCCAGCATGTTTAATGGTTACACATCAGAGTGTGTAGATGTCCAGCCATGATGCATTATTGCTGTTAATAACACTGACTGAATGTGGTGTCCATAGTGTATTCTGTGTTCTAGGTGTCTATCTGTCAGGGGACTGTAGCCCTGTAGTCCATTTCTACAAGGAGTATGGCAGTGTGGTAACACATTGACTGTGTCATATCCAAGGTACAGCTGTACACAATTAACAGGTCTATATAACAGTTATTGCATGTGTCACATGGCTGATAGGACTGAGGGGTGTATACAGGTAAGTGCATGGTGGCTAACGTCAGCAGCTCTTGTACAGTGGACAATGGTAAGTGTCCTGGGTTGAACACACCAAAGGTTTGGGAATACCACACACACAGCAGGTACTGTGTTGATGCAACACACAGAGAATACTGTTCACACACACACACACACACACACACACACACACACACACACACACACACACACACACACACACACACATACACACACACACACATACACACAGACAGGATCACAATTGCCAGTGTTGGGTTTGACACTCCCATCTAGTTATTGGTAGCACAGTGTTAGGTAGTTATCACAGAGGGCACAGAGCTCATATTGTGTTGTGTTTCTGAAATACATGTATAGTGATTAACATTACATGCTCCTGTAAGATATAGCAATGGGTGGTGTAGTTGGTGTGACAGTTTTCATACTACTGTCGCACACAAGTGTACACACTCCCAAACACTGCTGTACCTTGCCAGTACTGACATTAGCAGACCAAACTATCTTATTTGTAGCATACTATTCCATACTGTTGCACAGGGCTTGTAGGGCTGCAGAGTGTCTACAGATACCATTACAGTTGATGTGAACAGCAGACCTTATCCAGTAGACTTAAGATGTGTACTGTGTGTATCATGGCATAAATATGAATCCATGGCCATCCAATGGATGTCATTCGCACACACACACACACACACACACACACACACACACACACACACACACACACACACACATATACATACACACACATGATACTCTTCTCTCACACACATTTGCCAAGAGTGGGAGTAGAACCCCTACCTATCTATTTATTGTTACTACATTGTTACACATTTATCACACACACCATGGAGGTTATGGGGTAACATTTGTCCAAAGCTACTTCTACAGTGAGGGACATCACCAGGCATTGCAAATTATGGGAATGGGGGATGTACTGGGAGAGAGAGGCCACAAAATACTGTAACCTACACATATACACTCTTACACACAATAATAAACTCACACACACATTTTCAAGGACTCATATTAGAACCCCTAGCTATGTGGTTGTTGTTATTATAGTGTTATACAGTTCATGCACACACCACAGAGCTTATAGGTTGTAGAGTGTCCCAAGGTACCTATATAGTGAATAACATCTACAGCACTTGTAAGGTATGGCAATGGTAGTGGTACTGGGTGAGATGAGCCACCACTAAGTAAATAATGTGGGAAGAAATAGCCAGGGAATTGTTATGGCTAGGCTTGTATAGGCCCTAGGGCTGATAGCCTAGTACCAACCTATGAACCTATAAACCTATGAACTACTTTCACCCACATGTTTACACACTCACAAACACTCTCAAACACACTAATGCACACACACACACACACACACACACACACACACACACACACACACACACACACACACACACACACTTGAGAGTTCTGAGATCCATGGTTTCAAACAGTCATAGGTGTGTACATGCAAATGGCCATGGAGGCTAGCCCATGGAAATACACCAGCATCATGCCACCTGACAATACTCCCCAGTGTGTGCACTGAGTATAGTCACTGTAGTGATACCCAGGGTGGGTATTCTATTCACCATCCACTCTTCCTCCTGATATTTCTTGAATAGGACCAATGAAGTGCTCAGCTTGACATGGGTGTGGCTTCTATTCCATCATGTGGCCAGTGTCTGGTTGTGCACCTGTCCCTCCTGCATGTCCTATTGATTGTGAGGATGGGGTTGGGGTATCTGGAGCATGTTGTGTGGACAGATTGGTGTCCTCAGATGTAGTATTCCTGACAGGTTTGGGTCAGACATGGCTGTGAATGTCTGGCAGCGATTGCACCTATGTAGGCAATATGAGACAGAGATTTGGTGCATTTGTTGGAGTCTGTCCATAAGGGGAAAGTGTGTGGTACCTAAGATCCTCTTTGTGAGGTATATTTGCAGCCTCTCTTTCCTGTTGTTGCTGGTGTCCAGTGGGGTACATAGCAAATGCACCATAGTACACACTGATTAGCGTACTGAGGGGTGTGTACAGGGAAAGACTGTCCTTTTACTTCCCGGATTCCACACCTTGAGTCAGGAGTAGTGACACATGGAAGGACATTCGGAAGACAGTGGCACTGTGGTGGTCACCATACAGCTCACTGTCAACCTGTGCTCCCAGTTCCATTATATGAACATCAGCGTTTAGTGGACTACCATCAATGTATTACATTATGGGAACCATGCCGTACTCAAGAGGGATGGCAGCACATCATCTGGCATTGAGCTTATGTCCAGAGTTCTGCCAACAGTCATAAGTCTCAGAGAGGCCTTTGTGTTGGATGTCAGCCTTGCATGGGGGAATAATAATAGTGCCCACCTTGTATTCACATGCACACATTGTTAGCCAGGGCGCCTTTGTATCAGGCTAGTCCTCAGAGGTGTGGATCCCAATCATGAGGGAACCAGGTCCACATCCTGTGGGACTCCACTCGTGATTGTTCAGCAGTCTGAGATGGGGTCTGCAGCTTTCACACTGTGGGTTCTATCTGTGAACCAGTTTGCAGGCCACCTACTGATGTAGGTGTGGCTGCCTACCTGACTGTGTTTGTGTATGATTCCTGAAAGGGGAGCAATATTCAAGGATTAGATGGGCAGGTTATCTTGTCATCTATCCCATACAGTCACATAGTTATTACACATGGCACAATGCTTATAGGGCCACAGAGTGTCTTAAGGTCCCTCTACAGTAGATGGTACTGGGTGAGAGGCTACAAAATACTTTAAACTACACATATACACACTTACACACACACATTTGGCAGAACTGGGATTAGAACTCCTACCTAACCAATTATTTCTACTATACTGTTATGCAGTTATCGCATGTGCCACAGGGCTTATGGGACTAAGGCCTGACAGAAAGAACTTCTAAGGTGACTGATATCTGCAGGACTGCTAAAGCAGGGAAAGGGGAAGGGTACTGGGCTTGAATGGACCCAGAAGCTTTTAGTTGCAAATACACACACACTCTTACATTTGCCAGAACTAAGATTGGAACTCTTACCTATCTAGTTATTTCTACTATAGTGTTATGCATTTATCACACACGCCACAGAGTTTATGGGGCTGAGGCCTGATGGAAGGCACATCTAAGGTGACTGATATCTGAAGGACTGCTAAAGTATGGAAAGGGATAGTGTACTCAGTTTGAATGGACCCAAAAGCTTTTAGTTGTAAACATACATGCACACACACACACACACACACACACACACACACACACACACACACACACACACACACACACACACGCACACACACACACACAAACTTTTACATTTGCCAGGATTGAGATTAGACCTCCTACCTTACTAGTTATTTGTACTAGAGTGTTATGCATTTATCGCATGCACCACACAGTTTATGGGGTTGAGGCTTGACAAAAATTACTTCTATGGTGACAGACATCTTCAGGACTGCTAAGGTGGGGTAATGGGAATTGCACTGGGTGGGGAAGGCCTGTTCATTCCTAGATCCTACTGGCATTGCTCTAAGTGTATGAGCATGCCCAGTGTGTCCTTCTATAGTACATGTGGGACTCCATTCCAGGGATTCTTGTACTCCAGTATGTTTTTTTTGTGCTGCAGCCATACCTCTCAACCTGTTGGTGCAGGATATCTGGAGATAGCCTATCAAAATGTGGGGACAATGGGCCATACAGTGATTTTGACAATTATTCTCAGTAATGTATGGGTTGCTAGGGTTACAGGGCTTGTTTTAGCAGACATCTATCATATATGCAATTTGATAATATCATGTATTGTTTCAGTATCTCATGACATACCTCCTCAGATCATCATAGTGATTTACCAGAGGAATACAGAATGGATGATGCACACATCAGGTTTATGGGCCAAATGTTATGCATTCTTGTGCAATCCAGCCTGTTGAGAGCTGTGCCTAGAGGCAATTGACTGCTGGTGCTGTGGAAATGGTCCAGCCCCTTGGTGATATATTAGAATGGTGGAATCTCTGTGCATTTATGTTCTGGCTGGGTCTAATTTCCAGTCCACAGTTGGGTAATATAAGTCAAACAGGATCAAGGTGGCAGGCAGACTCCAGATAGATTTGTAGGGAATAAGATATATGGGGTGTGTGTGTCATGAGTCAGATATGTTTGCCTATAGCTACCAGTACTTTGCATTGGGTTCTCCTCAATGGTTGACTGCACTTGGAGGGTCTTGTGTGTGTCAGACTGTCTGACCAGCCTGGCAGTGTGTGTTTGTCACACATATATGTATTGCCCTCCTCATTTTGCTTGGATGGCCACATGTTGGGGTCAAGATGCTGCATAGGATGAGTGATCAGGGAAGGGTGTGGCCCGGGGTTCTGTGGGTGCAGACATGTCACCATCTTCTTGGGTTAGGACTGCCTGCAGTGAGTGCATTCCCATGTTTAAACTACTAGCCCTGCCTATCGACTGTACAGAGTATCACAGAATGTCCACATCCATGACTCATATATCTTGTTGCTTACCCAAACAAGTGTGGTTTTCAAGCAAAAGTGTTTTAAAAGTCACTCAGGGTTGAAGTCAGATATTACTGACAGTTGACATTGCAGTTTTAGACTTCGTACCCATCAGACATTCCACGCTAATACAAATCATTCCATCAACTTTATAACATTATTAGAGTAGTATTTCAAAGGAGTCCTTCTCTTTGGACCTTCATCACCCCATTATTCATGGCTTTGTCCAGATTTCTGGCTCCCTGAGGCTGGCAGGTTTGCTTCTAGCAGTTATCAGCATGGCCTTTCTTTGCATTATGTGAACTGTGTTATGTTGGTGTTATGTACCCGATGATACTCCCTAACAAGGCACTGTGGGTGAGGCATAGGCATTTGTCAGAGGCCTGTAGGCCAGGTGTGATAGATGCAGGCCATCTGTAGCAAGGCAGTGCATTCTAATGATCATATTTTCCCAGGCTGCCAGCAGGAGAGACCCCTGGAATGGCACCAGTAATTTGACTGTGGATGTTACTGATAATTGCTTTATGTTAGTATTGTGCCATCACCCTTGGTGACAGCTGGATGCTGCTTATGGCTAGGAACATGTTACTGCATTTCTATGGGACTATGGGGGGGGTGACATAACTGTACACTATACACATCTGCACAGACTCTGCTGATATTTGCTTAACATTTTAGTCCCATTTAGCATAGTGGTGTGGCCTATCTTTCAGACTACAGGCATAACAGCATCGACCACAGGTCATATTGTTCTGGCATAGACATGTAGTTTCAGACTTCTTACCTTTCAAAGCTATACTGCCACTGCCAGACCTTTTGTGATATCACTGTGTAAAAGTCTGTGGGTGGGAGTTTTATGGATGTCGCCATGTGGGGGCCTTTGCCAGGCATTTCAGTATGGTTTTCTACAGCTTATCTGCTGGTTGTAGCTGGTGGTGGGTATGGGACCCCCACTTTGACATCCATGCATGTGACCTATGACATCCCCCAGTTATTTGGCTCACCACATATACTGCAGTGGTATTTGTCAACTAGAGTGGTACTGCATGATGTGGGTAGGGCAGTACTGGGGATACACTTCCTGCTGTCCCACAGAGTGGTCAGTTGTCTGCTGCTATTCCAGTTAGCCACCACATTCCCTTACATACTTGATCAATACCATAGCTATGCTATCAAAAAATTCCACTCCATTCATTTATTTTGTTATGGAGACTGGCTTACCTTGTGGCTGTGGCTGTTGTGAGGATGTTACTTGAGTGCTGACTATGCCAGATTCATTCAATACACTGCCTATACATGGTAAGGTACAGGTGATGTGTGACATCCATTTTACTGTGTGTGTGTGTGAGTCAGAGAAAGAGAGAGATCAGTCCCTGGGGACCTACAGTGTCAGTGTATGTGCTAGAAGTTGCCTCTTTGCCAAGGCCAGGGCATACTGGGCACACCTCTGTCTGCCTACAGGGGCAGACTCAGGATGTTCCTCCTCTGAGTCACTTTGTGCCTGTGGAGGCCTTGGCAATGGTGGGGAGCTGTGTGGCCCTTCCTATTTTGTTCCTACTACAGCTGTTTCCACAGGATCATATTGTGTAGCATGGCATATACTATGAACATGTGTGCACATGTGGCTGGAGAGTACTGCAAGGCTCCACTAGATATGTCAAGGCAGCAGAACCATGAATTGAGCATCCCAAGCACACACTCTGTAACAATTCTGGTTTGTGCATGTGACTCATTATGGCATTCTTGTGTGGGTGTGTGTGTGTGCATTTCTGATGGGTGTCATCAGCCATGTGTACTGTGCATAGCCAGGATCCCCCACCAGATGGCCATATGGGATGTCTCCATTGGCAAATGCCCGGTACAGCTGTGACGAATACCAGATGTGGGAGTCGTGATAGCTTCCATGGCTGCCAGCACACATGTTCATGATAATGCCCTGGGCATCATACATGACCTGGCAGTTGATGGAGGGGAAGCCCTTGCCGTTTATGTAGACCCTACCCCATTCAGGTGGTACTTTGATGTGGATGTGGGTGCAGTCTATGGCACCCAGTACCTCTGGGTAGTCTGTTACATGGTGGAAGAGACACATATTGCCAGTCCTCTCCTCACAGGTGCTGGGGAAGTGAATGTGCTCAGCAGCATGTGTTCGCATGGCATCCAGGAACTGGTGGAGTATCCCGCACACAGATGCCTGAGAGACCCCCATGATATCCCCAATTGGTCTTTGGAAAGTACCTGTATCTAGTATTCTTAAGGCTACACATACCTTGGTATCCACTGGGATGGGATCTCAACTGTTGGTTCTGGCTCTGAGGCAAGGCCGGCACAGCTCAACAAGTTGCTGAAGTATGTCCCTGTCCACCCTGTATTGCTCTCTCTCTCCAGATCATGTAGCCCCTGGTAGATTACCCTGGGTCTGAACACTCTTCTCCTCCTCCTGAGTCTGAGTTTGTTGTCAGCATTTTCCTCCTCACCACCCACAGCCTCTAGCACATACTGATAGATCAGAGCAACATCAGCCCCTAACATGTTTTGTTAGATTTGTCAGTTTAAAATTCCCCCGGATGTGTACACCAGTGGTGTAGAGTTTGTGGGAAAAACCAGACTGAAAAGTGTTTGCATAGTTTATAGTAGTGTGCTGGGCTGCTGCCTGTGTAATTGACTTATTCTGATACCTTCCAGGTGCCAGCTTTGGTTGTTCTCCTTGATTGCCTTCCTTCTGCAGTTTCCCCTTCCCATTTCCTCCCCGTTTAAGCCCTGATGTGTGGCGTGCATTCCCAATGCTCAAATGTAAACAATTCTGCTATCTCCTGTGTTTTTTTTTTTTTTGTTTTGTTTTTGTTTTAAGCCCGGTATGCACCACACACACCCATTTAGCTAAAGAAAACAGTTTTAAGTAGAACTGGGCCTTCCTGCATTTCATGGAGTATGGAAACATAGCCTCGGATACACCCCCTACCTTAGCTGTGCTTAGCTAAGGGCAAACACAGGCCACTGAGCTCCAATGTGCTTACAGCAATCATGACACATCCCCTTTTTAATTTAGCTGCTTTTCCTGTCTACACCATAGTGTTGGAGCACCTACACGGTTAGGTGCAGTCTGACACTTAGAAAAAATTTGTGATTCAGTATAAATCCCCTCATTTGCATACACCACTACCTTACTTCTGAGTTACGACACTTACACTGAGCCTTTCCCCTTAGCAACCACTATTCCCTGGTATTGTTTTCATTCTGCATGCCATTGACTATTATGGCAAAATGCAGATTTTTCTCAAACCTGATTTTTCCCCTTTTTTTGTATTTTCGGCACGATCCTATTTGCACACCGCTGCCCTATGCTTAAACGGCCAGGATCAGTCAAAAAAAAAAAAACATTTTATTTTAAAATAACTAAACTATTTATTTTCCTCATGTCCTCCCTGGTTGAGAGGTTGGCATTGTGGTTAAGGTTTTCACCTTATAGGCACAAGGTTCAAGGTCTGATTCTGACATGGGGTAATTGGCTGGGTTAGTAATCTCCCAGAAGAACAGTTAGTCAGGTACTAATTTATCCATAGTGAGACACACAGAGACTCACCAGAATGGAGAAGGAGATGGTCACAGTCTGCTGACTATCAGATACCAGGATCTGACAAATCATACATGCACTCAAGTCACTCAACAACAAATATTGTTATGACTCTCTCATAGTCCATATTAGAGTGACTGACTTGACACGTACCTCTCTGGACTATATGAAGAGAGACATGACACAGCTCTCTGATAATGTGTCCCAGACAAGTATGCCCATAGCCCTAAGCATTATCCTACCCTCACCCAGGATAATGCCATAATATAAACAAAAAATGATTCACTTCAACAATTGGCTCATCTTCTGGAGTCAATCCAGGGGGATCCAGTTTCTGTCAGCCTGGAAGGATATGGTAGACAGATCTCGCTAATTTGCTAGAGATGGTCTGCACCTGTCCCCCCTAGGCTTTCAGATACTGGCAAAGGCCCTTGCCTCCCCCATAGTGCCTTTTTTAAGCAATGTCAAAACAACAAATTTTCCAATGTAACAAAATATAATTGAGACAAACTCAGGGTTGTGCTGGTTAATGCTAAGAGTTTAAACACAAAACTGCACTCCCTGGAAGCACTCCTCATCTTGGAGTTTGCTAACATCTGTGCAGTTACCAAGGCATGATTCAAAGCTGCTGACAGCACCCCAGCTGTGCAAGGTTACAATGCCTTCCACATGTTCAGACCACAAAATGAGCATGAGAGAACCAAAGGTGGAGGTGCATTCACCTTCATTAAAACCAAATACACTTTGAGACTGGTCAAACAGTATGACTCTCACGAAATACTCCATGTCCAATTAACAACTGGGAAAGTGCCATACCACATCACTGCTAGCTATAGATCCCCCACCATGAACCAGAATAAGCACACCGCCTGCCTTGATTTAATAGAATCCCTTGCCATACAGCCAAACACCTTAGTCATGGGAGATTTCAACTATCCTTCCATAGACTGGGTGACATACATGAGCAAAAACATGCTTGCCCAGAGGTTCCTGGATTTTGTTAACACAAATGCTCTGGAACACTCCCACTAGGGGCTCTAATGTTCTGAACATAACACTCACCAACATGGGGGGGGGGTTGCTGTACTTCCCCATGCATGATCCCCTCCCTGGTTAGGTCAGACCACAAATCATTCTCATTTGAAGTAACTACTGGAACTGACACCCTCACAGGAACAAAAATTATAAAAAAATTCACCAAAGCTAACTAAAGAGTACTAAGCTTCATATCACCCACAATCACAGCCACCAATGATCACTATGCAGAAGTGTATGCAAATGCCTTGTATAAACACTTAAGTGACTGCATAAACTCTGCTGTACATGACTGGATCAAAACTAGGTCTTCCCATAAAAGTAAGCCACCTTAGTGGACTTCAAATATAAACAGATTATATAACAAGAGGAAGAAACTGTTGTCCAAAAGCAACAAAGAAATCACTCTGTAGACGAAGAGTTCTCTCCTAGGCCTAAACAAGAAAAATTAAATCTTGTAAAGTCTTCTAAAGCAAATTACAAAACTAAAATCGCATCCCTAGCCAAGGATAATCATAAGGCATTCTTTAACTAAATCTGAAGTCTAAAAGGGAATGCCCAGCTATGTGCCAAACTGATTGTAGATGTGCTCACTCATACTACACTGGAAGATATCGCCAACCTGCTAGCTGACAGATTCAGCTTAAACTCCCAAAGCATATATGACACCAGTCTTCTGCCTAGTATCACTAGAGAACAGGTCATGTCTGTGCTCACCAAGACCAAAAATGGGACCAAATAATATCCCTGGTTGTTTACTAAACAATCCAAAACAAGAAGTAGTGGACCCACTTGATGTTCTCTTTAATCATAACCTGAGAACTGGCCATGTGCCTGTAGAATGGAGAACAGCAACAGTTATCCCCCTCCACAAAGGGGGCCATCAACCAATCCTGGGAACTACAGACCCATACGTCTAACCAGCCTCATCTGCAAGGCCAGGGAAAGAATTATCACGGACCTTATCAACAAGGGCATAAGTGGTCTCCAAATGCTGGACCCAATTCAGTCTGGCTTTGTTAAGGGTAGATCATGCTTTTTAACTTGGTAGACTTTTTTGAGAATGTTACCAAAGCCATGGATGAGGGTAAGACAGTGCGCACAGCCTTTCTCAAACTTGCCAAGGCTTCTGACATAAGTCAACACTCTGGCATCATTGAGAAACTCTCCTAGATAGGGGTTAACCCTTATGCTACTAGATGGGTAGCCAACTGGCTCATTGACAGAACATACTCTGTCAAAACTGGTGACTCCACCTCAACCAGTAGACCCATCACTACTGGAGTACCACAGGGGTGTGTGCTGGGAAAATTACTGTTTGGCATCTATTTCTCAGAAGTCCAGGCCAAAGTAGATGGCCTTTGGCTCACAAGGTTCACTGATGATTGCAAACTGGGAGCAATTGCTGAGTCCCCCAGTGATGTAAACATATTACAAGAAGGGCTAACACAAACAAATGATTGGTGCCAAAGCCATAGTCTAAAACTAAATGCAAAAAAGCATTGTTTTTCTCTTTGAAAAAATGGAATTCCCTTCAAATTACAATATTGACAGAACCCCCCCCCCCCCCAGTTCCAATCCAGTGGTGTGAGACTTGGGAACACAGGTTGATAACAATTTAGACTTTAACCACCAAGTTTCCACAGTGGTAAGGAAAGCCTTCCACAGAGAGCACCTCATAAGCAAGGGCATAGCATCCAGGTCAAGGGATGTTATTACTTCACTGTACTCAACTCTCATCAGACCACTAATAAAGTATAACGCACCCTTTTGCATGTATCTCACCAGATACTTGCAGCAGCTGGAGAGACCCAGAGGTTTCTCACTAAGAAAATACAGGGACTCCAAAGCATAATCTATGTGGACAAACTGAAAGCCCTTTCACTTTCCTCTGTGACTTATAGGCTGCTGAGCAGTGACTTGTGTCTGGTCTATAGCACAATCTTCAACTCTGCCCTAATGGAAATGTTGCACATCCACAAGCCAAATGCCTCAAAAGTCATTCATTCTAGAGATCTCAACCTAGATTGTGACATTAACAGATCATGCTGGAAAAACAGATATGTCTCCCAGAGACTGCCACTTCTCTGTAATAGACTCCCTAGTCATGTAAAACAGAGCTCCTCATTGGCCCTATTCAAACACAACTTAGATAATTGGATGTAAGAGGGCAAATTCACCCCTGGGGTTGCACCCTTGTCTTTTACACTGAGGAAGGCTTAGAAGTTTTTTTTTGCTGAAACTGGTCTGTGTTACATGGTTATGGAGTTTTTACTACCAGCCTAATAAAGGATACTGATGCTACAGCTGCTGGTCTCTCTTTTTTGTTTTGCATTTTGTCTTGGTTTGAGTCCTTGCAGCCACTATACCTGCAGAGTCCTTTTGTGTTTGTTGCACCCTTGTCCCTCATGGACAGGGGTAGTTGGTGTTGATCACAGACCCACACTCTTCATAGATTTTTTTTTTCTGGGAACTATCCAAAAAAGAACAAATGGGGATACTTGGGATTAACATGGCTAGGCTTGTAACAGCTCTAGGGCTGCTAGCCTAGTAACCTCCTATGAACCTATGAACCTATAACATTCTTATCTTTCTAATAAAAATCAACTTTCTCCCCATGTCCTAAATTTTCCATCCTGCTTATTACTCCTTGTCATCTCATTCTATTTCTCTGACCATTTTGGCAGAAGAATACTCTATTATTTCTCACCTCCACATATTACTAGACATATAGTCAATATTTTGAATAACTATGTATTAGTTTATTGACATAGGCTATCCTCTTCTGACAAGTGTCTTTCTTCTTGCAGTATATATTGCATTCTAAACTGGAATTTATCCTAGTGATATTCTGTAAATGTATTTCAATATGTTTATGTTTTATCTGCTGTGTGGATTTTCTACCCTTGTATATACCTGCTTATCAGCTACTGTAAAATGTTTTTATGTGTGATTTTGTGGAGCCTTTCTCTTCAGCATGTTTTAAAATATTTAATCTGTTGTGGTGCTTTTCTCCTCTTGTATCTACTACTGTTTAATACTTTTTATATATGCTTATATTTTTTATTTCTGTTTATATGTCCTTGTTTGTACATGTTTTGAATGCATTTATCTTTGCTTGTGATGAGTGTGCTAGCTCTTTAAGAATTTTCTTGACTGTGTCACGTGATCTTGTTAATTAACTATATATTGAAGTTATTGTGCTAAATGTAGTATTTTGTTATCACACTGATGAAGGGTAGCCATACCAGAAAGCTTTGTGAACATTGTGGAATATTAAAAGCTTCTACTTCATTGAGTGTTGGATTTGTTCTGTGGATTTTGCAGACCTGGTTTATCTTTGTGTTGGTCTTTTTCCCGTTATTAGTTTTGTGCTTTTTAAGATCAACCTTGGCTGCTCTTCTACTTGTTTGATATGACACAGCCTGCTGTTAAAGTGAATTCAGTTAGTGCAAAGCAGCCAGTGAACCACTCCCTTCATGACACTCCTCTCTGCACGTACAAATCCGTTGCTAATACATATGATGTATTCCTCTCTACACATTGGTGAGACAAGTGAAACAAGTGTTCCTGATGCTGACAGATTTACTAGTCAAGTCACTATCCTAGAAAAGAAGGTACAGGCATACAAAAGACTACAGTGGCAACATTTCTGCTTCACAGCCTATTTAGAAAATGAAGTCATGCCACATAGTCTTAGAATCCTAAAAAATGCCTGCTTTTGGAAACATTTATCCTGAGCTTTTAAAGAAATGGAAGAAACTGAACTTAGTACATGGTTCTTATGAACCAATTTTTTTGTAAATGCTGAGTCTGAATTGCAGGAGGAAATTATGAAGTTAGAATGTGAAATTACCAGACTTCCAGAGTTTAAAGAGCATTTACCTGTATACAACTTAATGCTTGATAGACTTGTTAGTTATGAACAATGTTTGGAAATAACAAAGAAGCATAAGCTTCTTGGAGACAATAATGATTTTAAAACAGGTAACATTTTTTTATGGCTCATGCCTTCATGGAAGAAAGAAACCCCCTTGCAGAAGGAGTTGATTTATGCCTTAGACTCATTTACTGTTGCTGAATCCTACAGGACCAATAAACACATTTCAGTGCAGTTACTTAGTGCTGGGACTTCTGTAACACAAACCTTTGGTTTTACTGATTCCAATGTGACCTCAGTACATAATATTATTCAAACCTCTCATGCCTTACTAGCAAATGAAAATCCTAACACTGCAGAGAATTTTCAGCAACTAGCTCTACAATTCCTATCTCATTTACCAGAACGTTTAGAGACAGGCATCCAAGACAGTCTGAGGGGTCGATCGAAGAAGAGATGGGGTGACAGGGTAGGACCGAATTACAATGGTGCACAAACTTGCAGCCACTCAGTACATTGGGAACATTAGAAAATAATTCTGTCTACATTCAAAATTGCAGTTCTCAACAAAGGACTTCAGTGTATACCATCAAATGTGGATATGATTGTAGAAGCAAAAGTACTTGTATACCAAGAAACTGTCCAGTAATTAATGCCTTCTTCGATGTGTGTGAAAAAGAGTTAAGTGAACTGTATGAACAAGGCTCCAAGGACAGATTTTGCAACTTGACACGATGAATATGAAGCTCTTACGGAATAACACTAACATCATTATTAAAGAGGCTGATAAGGGGGGTGTTGTTGTCATTCTTGATAAAAATTACTATATGTCTTTCATGGATGAGTTTCTAGCAGATGAGAGAACTTTTAGGAGAATTGTATTTTCTGTGTGGTGACATTTATAAGTGCTATCAACATGGCTATCTATGATTTACAGCTTATGAATGATATAACTATTGATTTATTCAACAAATTTACTGCATGCTGTCCTGTAATTTCTGTCCTCTATGGTCTGCCTAAAATTCATAAGAGTCTAACCCAGCCCCTGTGCACTCTACTGTTTTTGGTGGGGGTTGGATTATTGAACCCCTGCCTCTTTACATGCAGTCTGTGCTTAGTAAATATCTTGTTAAAGTAAAAAGTTATATACAAAGCATTAAATATTTTTTTAACAAAATTCTATCAATGGCATATCTATCAGGGAAATAATGACTTTCTGTTTGTTAGGTTGGACACCAACTCTCTATTTACAGTCATCCCTAATGACTATGGCTTAGATGCTATATGTGGGTTCCTAAATCATAACAGTGACCTATCCAATAGAGAAGTTGAAACACTTTGTGAATTATTAGAGCGAGTATTGACTAAAAATGTGTTCATATTTAACAGTTATACTGCCAAATCTCTGGTGTAGCAATGGGCACATCAGTTACAGACACCTATGCAAACCTTACTTTACATCAAAGAACAGTTTGCGTTTGATGCACCATAAGAGTTCAGGAACAAGGTCATCTTTTATAAGTGATTTGTGGATGGTGTTTTTTTTTTTATCTGGAGGGGTAATGAATGTGAGTCATCTAGCTTTATAGACTATTTGGATAGTACCACTACCTTTCTTAAATTTAAACCTACCTTCTCTGCCACTGAGATTTGCTTTTTGGATGTGAAATTAGTTAACTCATTAACCCTGAGTACTGTCCCATGGTGCCTCTGTGCTTAAATCCGAGTGCACTATGAGATGATAGAAATTGCATCATGTTACCCCCGAGTGCCTTCCACAAGTGTGAGTAAGTTTACAGCCCTAATTTAAAGCTATTGTTGAAAAATAAGTTGAAAAACTAACTGAACATTGTCAGTTACCTTCTCAACTTAGGTTTCAACAAGGAGTAATGTGATGGTCACATTGGACTTTACCGAGAAAATCGGGTTTGTTTTGCGGTCAAATAATTAAACAGGACTATGTTGGTAGAAATCACAAATCATACAAAACATAGAATTCTAATATAAAATGCAAAAATATCTTAGTTTATTAGCTTGTTAACAAAAAAAACAGTTAAAATAAATTATACACTTCCATTCATCTCACAATACAGAATATTTCCCTTTAGACCATAACCATCTTCGTAATTTTTCAGATGTCTTTTTCCCATCCTATTCTTTGTTAAACAACACATTCATGTATGCCACTCAGTGCCAACTACCACATGAATTGTCACTTGCTCTGTATCATTTGCTCCCTCAAATTCCATTTGTAACATTTTGTTCTGAAAGCTTCTAAAACAGAAATGGATATTTTTAAGACTGTCAAACCCTGAGATTTTCTTACATTCTGTAACCACAGTTTATGATATCTTACCCCACGTTCTGAAAGCAAGAATATCCTTTGCACATACTCCTTATATTTCTTGTCTTGTACTGCTACATTCCCATCCTCCAAGCACTATATAAAATCCCCTGGTGGATTATCATTTCTTACCCACTTACACCAACTCAATAAACAGTTTACTAGCAATCTTCCTCAAGCTCATTCTACCCATAAATAACCCAGCAGTAAATATCATTGCTAGCAGCCATATCATATGATCTTTTCAGTTTCCATCTTTTCAGAAATAACATGCCACTGCATTCTGGTTTAAAAGTAGAAAGAAACTACTTCTCAAAAAATTTGTTTTGGGAAAACAAGTGCAGTATAATTCAACATAACTGAATTAGCATTTATTGCTTTATTTTGCATGTAGAAGTCAACTGGTAAGAGAGAGAGAGAGAGAGAGACATGGGGTCAAGAAAGAGTGTAACCTGCACGCAACAGTATTTTCTTATATGCATTTCATGAAGCAAGTGGTTGCAACCAATGGGATTCTTGTAATCTAGGCCACCACTTGCATAACACCTTCATCCCCAGATCTAAATTTCCTTTGTCCTGAGAAAATAAATAGAGGGTCCAGCAGTAGTTGTTCTCTTTCTTTTTTCTGACATTTGCAAACTTTACCTGCATTGCTACTGGATCCCTCTATTTATTTTCTGTGCAGATCAGTTTACGAGACAGGAGAGTACTGTAGCAGTCACGGTCTAACAAGAAACGAGCTGCAATGGAGATTGTTTTTTTTTAATATCGTGACTCACTTCAATAAAGAACCAGCTTACTATTTGTCTGCTGAGGTCAAGAATAAGGTAAGACTGAACAGAATCCTTGGACTGACAGGAGGGGATGGGGCAGGAGGCTCGGGCTGAATGCAGATGCTGTGAACCAGATTGCATTCTGAAGGCAGGCATGGGTGATAAGTAATAGTTTGTTCCTTCAGAAATTAACATGCTTACACTGTAAAGTGTAAAACTGCAATGTTACAATAAGAAAGTTACTAATCTGCATGTCAGATATGAAGTGTTCTCACTTTCAATGGACTAGCAGTTTATGAAAAGGGAGGGGGGGAACTCTCACATGACTGAAAGCGTACTGTCAAATGAGGTGGGTCAATAGGAGGTGTATGCTCATACATAGACAGAAAGTGGACTCTGCCTGCATTTTTTTTTGTTAAACTGACTGTTGAAGTCAGCATAGAAACTTGGAATTTACGTTTTTTGTTTTTAATCTGCATGATGTTCTGAATGAGTTGATAAGCTGAAAGCTGGTATAAGCATTGAGCCATAGATTGCTTCTTCTGAAATGTGCATGCTTAAAATGTAAATTCAGAAACTGAAATACTATAGTAAGAGAGTCATGCTAAGCATGAAATGTTTTTTCATATGAATGAAGTAGAAACTGGTGAACAGTAAGAGAAGGTTGTAGGACAGCAGAGAGCAAGATGTTATGGAGGCTGGCCAATAAAATGTGCATATATCGTAAAAGAGAATAGAGGCATGGTAGGAATGAATGGGGTAGTAATTCATGCATTTGAGAGAAATATGTTTAAAAATGGAAATCTTGTAAGAAGGAGATGGGTGGCAGCCTTAGTGTACAAGCTGAATAAATGACCTTATTTTTGTGGAGAGAATATGTATTCTAATGTTTCAGTACAGAGAAGAGAACAAAATTACTTAAGGTATACTACAACTTACAGTATGAGAATGAATACAGTAAAAAACATCATATTATAAAATTGGGGCATTCTTGAGAGTATGCCAGAGCTGAAAGCCATTATTAGCTCAAAACCCAGCTTTACATATAGGAATTGTACTAACCTTAGGAAGTGCTTATGTTATAAAGATTTTTCTTATAACACAATTAAATCCTAAAATGAGTAAGTTTGGGAGTTTTCCATGTTACAATTGTGTGAGCTGTAAATATATTGTAACTAATGATAGCTTTATACACCCAAAAACAAATAAGACATTTAGCTTTCAGCTGTTGTGCCATTTGTAATACCACAAATATTGTTTACTTAGCTATGTTCACTGTTTGTCCTGCATTTTATGTAGGCAAAAACAAATGTAAGCTCGAAGATCATATAACTGAACACACTTCTGAAATACAAAGATGTGTCACAACCAATACTTTAAACATATTTTAGAAAAAGGGAGGAGTCATGAATTTAAATTCAGGATGATACAGATTGTTTTAAAGAGTATAAGAGGTGTTGACCTGAATAATAAATTAGAGGTCTCCGAATATAATTGGATTAAATGGCTGCTAGCTGACTCTGAAAAGGGAATTAATGCAAAAGTTAGCATAAAACCTATATTGAAAAGGAAACAGGATATTTTTTGCTAGTGATTTATTAGTATTTTATTTGCAGTTTAAATTTATTTTTACATGTATTTCCCTGCATATAATTTTAAATGTTTTTATATATGCTTATATATATATTTTTTATTTCTGTTTATATGTACTTGTTTGCACATGTTTTTAATGCATTTATCTTTGCTTGTGATGAGTGTACTAGCTCTTTAAGAATTTTGTTGGCTGTGTCATGTGATCTTGTTAATTAAATATATATTGAAGTGATTGCACTAAATGTAGTCTTTTGTTATCACATTGATGAAGGGTACTCATACCTGAAAGCTTTGTGAAGATTGTGAAATATTAAAAGCTTCTACTTCATTGAGTGTTCCCATGTCTGTATATAACCGAAAATTCACCCGGGGGATCCACCTGTGTCCCTCTTGGACAGGGGCAATAGGTGCTGATTCTGTAAATAAAGATAGAACTTAACTAGGCTTGTAAGGTCCCTAGGGCCATTAGCCTAGTAACTTCCTATGATCCTATGATCCTAAGAAGCAACCCAACTCTTTGGAACATCATTTTGTAATGGTCTCTAAATTGGCTCGAACACTTATAAGTTTGTTTACAATGCCTTTACAGGCAACTTTATTCATTTTCTTCATAAGGCCATAAAGGAAATGTAATGCTCTTGAAAGTAAAAGTATTCATTTTACAGTTATAAAAATGTTGGAAGGTAAATTGATTGCAAGGATGAGAATACAGAAAATATTTAGAAATTCTGCTAAACAATGAAGATTAACAGGGAATTCAAAAAAAAAAAGGAAAGATAACCCAGTCATGCTACAATAAATGGTGTGGCTGAAATTACACAATGAGAGCCAATGGAGATAGGTATGCCTAAGTGTAAACATAGAGTGGACGTGCCGGAGACAGTGATGCATAATGTAGCCTTGCATATACTAGAACAACAGTCACTATGCAGGCAAGCAGACCATGATGGTTAGGGTCTTCATAATGGTTAAGGTGTTTACCTCACAAACAGGAGGTATGCGGTTTGATTCTTCATAAGGGAAATTGGCTAGGCTTAAAAAGGCCCAAAAGGGCAACTAGCCTAGCAGCCTAGCACTTACCTATGATAGGTGATGTGACTCTGGGCCAACTGAATGCAGATTATGTGCTTGAAATGATGCACATTCTTATGTGCATTGAATCTCTGTATATATGCTACATAGGCACAACTTAGAGGCCATACAATGGCTAAAAAGCAAAATGCCAGTTTCTTTAATTTAATAAAAGAGAAGGAAATGGGGTGATAGGATATTTAGAAAGGGGAGAAAAGTTACTGAAGGACAATGCGAAGGGAAATGTGGCATGAGTTCTGAAAAAGAGGGAACTCTGTTTTTTTATATAGGTGGCCTTTTTATGAGAAAAACTATTGGGGGTGAGTGAAGCATTGGTAAGATGTGGATAGGAAGTAAGGTATATGGATTTCAGCAGGAAAAGATACACAAACATATAACACAAATTAAAAATGAAAGGGGGTTAGTGATGTAAAAAATGACAACAAGTTAGAGACGTTGATGGATAGATACTGGACAATTGGTGGCAGAGAGGATTGGACAGCAAAAGGGGGGAGGGTGAGTAACCCACAAGGAAGGGAAACTCCATGATAGGGGGGAATAGGTGAAGGTGTGGACAACCTACTGAACTGTCCAAGAAGAGAATCTATTAAAAATTCAGTCAACTCTGTGGTTGACATCTTGGGCTGGCTGTGACACTGGTGGACCAATCGACAGCACTACATGTCTATCGACCAATGGATAGCACTAGATGTCTATGTGATGCTAACATTCACCTGAGTATGTAGTCCAGTCCTGACCAGACACACTTGTTGAAAGGTGACAAAGTAATGCCCCTCTGTGCCACTCCCCAAACAGATGCCAATGACTGTCAGTAGAGAAGATGCAACAGAGTCCAGCAACAAGCCCTCCAGCGTGTCTTGCATGGGATGATCTTCATCTTGCATTGAGGTAAACATGGGGAATGCAGGAGATCCAGCAGTCTTTGCGATGGCTGGTGCAGGACATGGTGACCACTGCTACCCCACCTCCAGCTTCACAGCTGTTGCTGTAGAAAAAATAAATGAACATAAATGGACAGAAACAAAACAACAAACAGTTATAATAAAAAGATGATTATGACAAAGAGAGGAAAATAACAGGCCACAAACAACTATAGGCTGCATGGTGCAGTATGCTTTATAAGACTGTCACAGGAAGCAGAAAAATAGAAAAAAAACATTCAGTAGAAAAATGTTTATAAAAATAGCTGAGGAGCACGTATGACTTGACTGGCTGTGTCTTTCTAACCAATGTGCAGGATGTAGCATGAATGGTAAGAGTGTATTTGCTACGGACAATGATACAATTAAAATAATCAAACCAAACACATTGAGTGGGCAGCACAGTAACACAAAGTGATGTACATCGATGGGCAGCACAGTAACACAAAGTGATGTGCACCAATGGGCAGCACAGTAGCATAAAGTGATGTACATCGATGGGCAGCACAGTAACACAAAGTTATGTACATTGATGGGCAGCACAGTAACACAAAGTGATGTGCACCAATGGGCAGCACAGTAGCATAAAGTGATGTACATCGATGGGCAGCACAGTAACACAAAGTGATGTGCACCGATGGGCAGCACAGTAGCATAAAGTGATGTATATCGATGGGCAGAACAGTATCACAAAGTGATGTACATCGATGGGCATCACAGTAACACAGAGTATGTAAACTGACAGGCAGTACAGTAATATAAAGTAATGTACATTAATGGGCAGCACAGTAACACAAAGTGACATACATCAATGGGCAGCGCAGTAACACAAAGTGATGTACATCAATGGGCAGCACAGTAACACAAAGTGATGTACATCAATGGGCAGTACAGTAACACAAAGTGATGTGCATCAATGGGCAACACAGTAACACAAAATGACATACATCGATGGGCAGCACAGTAACACAAAGTGATGTGCACCGATGGGCAGCACAGTAGCATAAAGTGATGTATATCGATGGGCAGAACAGTATCACAAAGTGATGTACATCGATGGGCATCACAGTAACACAGAGTATGTAAACTGACAGGCAGTACAGTAATATAAAGTAATGTACATTAATGGGCAGCACAGTAACACAAAGTGACATACATCAATGGGCAGCACAGTAACACAAAGTGATGTACATCAATGGGCAGTACAGTAACACAAAGTGATGTGCATCAATGGGCAACACAGTAACACAAAATGACATACATCGATGGGCAGCACAGTAACACAAAGTGATGTACATCGATGGGCAGCACATTATCAGAAAGTGATGTATATCGATGGGCAGTAGAGTAACACAGAGCATGTAACCTGACAGGTAGCACAGTAACAGAAAGCAATGTGCATCAATGGGTAGCACAGTAACACAAAGTGATGCACAGCACTGGGCATTGCAGTAAAACAGGGTATGTAAACTGGCAGGCAGTACAGTTATATAAAGTAATGTGCATGAATGGGCAGCACAGTAACACAAAGTGATGCACATTGTTGGTCAGTGCAATAACAGAGAGTATGTAAACTGACAGGCAGTACAGTTATATGAAGCAATGTGCATCAACGGGCAGCACAGTAACATAAAATGATGTACATTGATGAGCAGCAAAGTAACACAATGCCCACCTATGGCAGTGTAAAGAATGTAGTAAGTAGCAGTGGGACAATAAGAGCTGCATAGCCAGGATCCACAGGCATGTGAACCCTATGTGTCCTCCATACAATGATGGGCAGCTGGGTAGCATAATGAGCTTGACCACTATCTTGCTGAAATTGTTTAGCAGTGTGGCCTGGCTACAAAACTGCATACATCTTGCACTAGCAAGACCAGCTTCATGATGTGGAATAGGGCTGGTACCACATTGCATTCTTAGTGCAATTCAGTGAGTATCATGCTAGTTACATCATTACCACAGTCCAAAAAGATGTAGAAAACAACCACACACTGCCAGCTGTCTAGGTATCTCTATACAAGAAGACACAAGATAGTCTCCAAAATATTCTTATTTAATACAACACCAAATTATGTAGCACCTTGGCATATAGCTTTTACAGAGTAAAAACTGAGTACAAACAAAAACACACTTTTATAAACACATTAATTAATTAATATCAATTAAACATAATTAGATAATTAAATGCCATAATCCTTAAATAAAAACCTTCCAACTACATTCTAAGTTCAAACCCCTGGGAATCAGGGTGTCATGTTTCAGAATAAAAACTGTTTCCTTGTATAACAAATATTTCTTCACACTTTGATCATCATATAAGCCATATTTTATCTGATCTAAAATAGTGGTAGTTAATCCACTTTCATCTCCCTGATGAAAATCTTGAAAATGGCAAGCAATTGGACTTTCCAGTCTACCTTTACTTATGTCTCTAAGATGCTCCTGTAAGCGAGTTTTAAAGACCCGCTTACTTTCTCCCACATAGAATTTTCCACAAGAACACCTAATAGCATATACAATTCCCACTGACTCGCAACTATAAATATGTTTGGCCTCATACTTTATACCATTTATACATGTAAAGAATGGGAAACATACGTGCAGCTACAACATTTACCACATGGCTTTGTACCTCTAAATGGAGGATATAAATTCATAATATGTCTACTAACCGACGCTTCGGGGGGACAAATTTCCCATGGATAATCATGTCCCCAGTACTCCTCCCTCTTCTAAATGTAATACCTGGTACTTTAGTTAGCAATTTCTGGAAATCTTTGTGTTTAACCACAAAATCCCAATAGTATTTCACTACTTTTACCACTGTGTCACTAAAGGGACTATTTGTTGTAACAAAATACATCTTCTTTTTATCAGTCCAACTATAAACACTTATCTTTCTTTTTTCATTATCAGTATTCATAGTTCCTATGACACGTTTTCTTTTGCATATCTAAATTCAAAATATCACTAACACTATCATTAAATATATTCATATCAGATCCCCTTTTCAAAAACATACTTTTGGTATTTTCAATTTCCTGAATGAATTCAGATTCCACATTATACAACCTCCTCATTCTAGGAAATTCTCCATATGGAAGTGATGCAATAGTTTGATTCGGATCTAGACATCATGTGAGTTTCCAGAGGCAGCAAGGAAAAGGCCGTGCTCAGGGACTTTTGTTTACCTCATCGGAAGGAAATTTTACTTCTACAGAATGGGAAGAAGATGAGGACTTCCCTAACCTCCCTCCAGCCCAAAATCCAGCACGATATCTGACCAGACACCTGATGCAGCTGAAAAAGCCCCCAAAGTTTCCTCAAAAAAAGATAAAGGGGTCTCAAAATATGTCTTATGCTGCCTGACTGAAAGCAATTACAACGGACTTCTTGTGCAGGTGATGGGTGAGTCATTAATTACAAAAAACGGCAAAGAAATAGTGACTTTAAGAATGGACAGAGGGGGGAGGGTAGTTGCAAACGTAACAAATGGGGAAAATGGTACTAGCTGTGATGTTCTTGTTTCTGTTCCTGGTAGTAACTATATTGGTAACCTATCTGGATGTGATTTAACAATGATAGAACAGGATGTGTTGAACTGTGGTATGAAGTTCATTCCCACAGTATTGCCACACTTGTACTTATTGAAAGGAGATGTATTTAGATTAGTGAGGAACATTTATTTAAGATTGTATTTTATAGGTCTGCCTTGAATGATAATACCCGGGATTTTGATACAGATGATGATGAAAGTAACCTTAGTTTTTATTCTTGTGAGACAGAATTAGCTGCTAATGCATATTGTTTGTTCAACACTTCACGTATAGTTTGTAAAAGTGAATTTATTCCTCCTTTTAATCATGAAGCAGTGCAACAGTTTGCCTCAATGTTAAATTATGGTATTGAAAAAGAATATGTTCATTTTTCAAAAATATATATAATGTAGATTACAATCTAACAAAAAATGAATGACAAGCATTGGTGTCTCTAAGTAATAGACGAGATTTAAGTTTCAAACCTTCAGATAAAGGCAGTAAGTTAGTAATAATGATGTAAATCAGTATTTAAAAATGTGCTATCAACACTTGAATGATTCACAGGTGTATGTTAATGCTGATATTAGTAAATATAACTTTGCTAAGGTAAAATTTGATGAACTGGTACAGAAGCGATATAGGTTAGGTTATTTCTCAAAAGAAGACAAAGAAAATAAGTTTGATATTAGTTCATGTGAAGTGGAATATTTCTATTGCTTGCACAAAATTCACAAGGATATGAAGAACCCCCCAGGATGGCCTATAATATCGGTATGTAATTATTTTACATCTAGGCAACAGAAGTGGGCCTTTAGCTATCCAAACATAATAATCAACAATGTCAGTCTGTGACAAGACAGTGTTGTATATATTCTCTGACATGGTGTTTGGGTTTATAACTGATGTCATTAACTAAGGCTCCAGGGCATATCTAACATTCACAATAAGATGGGCCTGTGGAAAATCCCCACACACAACCCCCCACCCCAGTATTTGTTTATTTTATTTTATTTTGACTTTGTTAAGCAGGGTAGAGTACAAATCCCATTAGCCTTATTTTGATTTTATATTGATACATGATATTATCTACAGAGTGAATGACAAAATGCAATAAATATCTATCTCTATCTATCTATCTATCTATCTATCTATCTATCTATCTATCTATAGATAGATATATTACACAAAGTGAATAGCATGAGTTGGCTTGAGGGTGTAAAGGCAATAGTTAAATGACATTATATACAGAATGACTGACAAAACACAATATATACATGTGAATTAAAACAATGGAACAGTTCCAACCAACAGATCCAGTAAAACAAAAATTATAAAAAAACAAATGTTCTTTATTAAACATGTTAGTATTTTCACAGTTAAATCACTGCTTCCTCAGATGTTATAATTCATACATACCAGGGCCAGTATTTAACAAACTATCTTAGAATTGCAACCAATCAAATGTTACAAAAACATCATCAAAGAGAGAAACAATGTAACAAGCTGCAAAAACTTAAAGCAGCAATTTCATGATGCAAACATTGAACAAAACATAGTATAATCATGTCATAAAACTAAAACATTTAAAATACTACTAAAAAATCATTTATAACATTTATATAAAGGCAGTGCTTTAAGAAGTGGTTTCAGTGGTACTTTATCATTAAGACCTGTCCCTACATCTGCCGTCAGTCTAATGATCCATTTTGCTTCAGAAGCCTCATTAATGTTCTCTATGTCCCCACCACATTCATTAAGTGCAACTTTCTCTATAACTAAAAACTTAAAGATATGCATGTGTATGATCATGTGCATTTATATATTTAGCTAATGCATTCATGGCACATCTACTCCAGTGTTGTAAATATGTTTCCTTATTCCCTCTATAAGGCATCTGTTGGTTTTCCCTACATAAAAGGATGAACAACATCCAACATCAGAATGTTTAAATAATCTAGATGAATCAATATAGGTAAAAAAATTGCATCTGAATTAACAAAATACATGGGGACGTTTACAAAGTCTCTCTTAGATTAAATCTAAGTCCCCATGTATTTTGCTAGCATATGTTAATTCAGTATCTGAAGTTGTTAAGAAATATTGGCCCATTTTAACCAGCAACCTAGACATCAGGAGAATAGTGGGGGATGTACCTAGTTTTTCTTTTAAGAATAAAAAAGTCACTTAAACGTTTGTTACATTATTCTAGAAATAGGCTATATAACTTGTTATTTGATATTCCTTTGGTTACGCTTCCTTGTTTAAGATGCAATTTTTGTACCTATATTGATTAATCTGGGTCATTTAAACATTCTGACACAAGGAAGGCTTTTACTTTTAATGTTAAGGCGAACTGTGATACCTTGGATGTAGCCTATGATGCTGTCTGTTGTTTATGTTCATCCTTTTATGCAGGGAAAACTAACAGAAGTCTTCACAAGAGAATAAAGGAACATATTTATAACTTTAGGAGTGGATGTGCCACAAATGCATTAGGTAAACATATAAATGCACATGATCATACGTATAGCTTTACGTTTTTGTTATAGAGAATGTTGCACTCAGTGAACGTGGTGGGCACATAGAGAACAATACTGAGGCTTCTGAAGCAAGATGGATCATTAGACTGATATTGATGGTAGATGTAGGGAGAGGTCTCAGTGATAAAGTACTGCTGAAACCCCTTCTTAAAGCAAGGTCTTTATATAAATGTTATAAATTATTTTTTAGTAGTTTTTTTATATTTTTTATAGTTTTATGACATGATTATAATATGTTTTGTTCAATGTTTACATCATGATGATGCTTTAAGTTTTTGCTGCTTGTTACATTGTTTCTCTCTTTGATGATGTTTGATTGGTTGCAACTCTAAGATAGTTTGTTAAATACTGGCCCTGGTATGTGTGAATTATAACATCTGAAGAAGCAGTGGGCCAGATTCACAAAGGCTTGCATGGAGTCTAAGAGTAGAGTAAGACTCCAGCCAGCCAACATGTCTGCCGAGCGATCCAGGAACAGCCGGCAGGGGCGTGCAAGAGAGCTCCTAAAACGACTCTTGCACGGACAGTGTTAGTTTATGCAAATTACCTCATTTGCTGCTGAAAGCTATGCAAATAAGGTAAATTTGTGATCCAGGAAACACTAACCTGTCTGAGTAAGAGTAGTGTTATTTGCAGAAATGTACTCGGTTGGCAACTGAGTACCGTTCTGCAAATAGCAAAACGGAGCTATGACAGCTCCAAATAAAGGATGCATCCAGTTGAGGAAGCATGCCAATGGCCAAATTTATGGCCATTGGCATTTTTATCCATTGCAAAATAATAAAAAAAAAATTTTTTTCCTCGATATCCAATGTCTAAGTGTAGCGCAGCGCCGCGCAAATGTGCGGCGCTCTAAAAACCCTAAAAACAAAAAATAAAAGCCACAAATAGGTATTTTATTCAAAATATTCATCTGCCATGCAGGTGAATGGCAGGCTGAAGACAACATGGCTACTGAGTAGTGGTTGCTAAGGGGGGAAGCTCAGTCTGAGAGATGTAAACAAGCATTAGTAGGCAATCTTATGCAAATGAGTATAAGGACAGTGAATCCCAAATTTCCCTGCCATGTGAACCATATCCCTAGAGTGTAAGAGTAGGATTAGGGCAGTAACAGAGTAGAAGATAGGTGACATCATGAGGGGGTATGTATCAAAAAGACTGAAAGCTTATTGGAGCAGAGTGGCATGTGTTTGCTGTGAGTTACTCAGGACTGGAAGAGGCGTGTCTACAGTTGTCTAAACTGAAACCCAGAAACCGAAGGTGTACACCGTGGCTATCACTGAAGTTTCTTGCAAAATTGCTTACACTGTGTGAGCGCATGTGCATGCCTGCAAACCGGTCTAAGTCTGTGTGCACATGTGTGCACCCGTGTAAGCCTGTGTAAGGCCATCTAAACCTGTATGCATGAATGTGCACCTGCCTAAGCCTGTGTAAGCTTGTGTAAGCCTGTGTGTGTGCCTGTGCATGTGTGTGCGCATGCTAGCACGGCACTGCCCCCTGTGGAAACAGAAATGGGAAAAGGAAGGAAAAGAAGTAGTAGGAAGTTAACCAAGGAGAACTAGCAGAGCTGCCAGGTGAAATCAATCAGAATCAGCCAATTACACAGGCAGTACACTAGCCCAGCCCAGCACTTAAAACTCTACAAACAACATTCCCCCATGTTTTTCTCAGAAACATTGCAACACTGCAGTCTACAAAGAAAAGTGAAAACTTAAAAAGCTTAACTGAGAAAAAAAAATGTTTGGGGCTGCCATTGCTATTATGAGGCGACATGTGCAAGAAGCTGAGGGTGGTGCCATTGCAAATGCTGCTGAGCAACCCACAGTGAGGAGACAGAGAAGAGTGTACAGACCCAGGGTAACCTACCAGGGGCTACATGAGCTGGAGATAGTGGAGCGCTATAGAGTGGACAGAGAGCTCCTGCAGCAAATTGTTGAGCCATGCCTCACACACAGAACCAACAGACGGGAACCCATCTTAGTGGAAACCAAGGTATGTGTTGGCCTAAGAATACTAGCAACAGGTACCTTCCAGAGACCAACTGGTGATATGATGGGGATTTCACAGGCATCAGCATCCAGGGTACTGCACCAGTTCCTGAATGCCATGTCATCACATGTCGGTGATCATGTATATTTCCCCAATTCCAGTGAGGTATTGTCCAGCAATATGCGTCTTTTCCATCAAATAGCGGAATACCCTGAGGTAGTGGGTGCAATTGACTGCACGCACATACACATCAAAGCACCAGCCAGTGAGCGGGGTAGGGCCTACATCAACCACACGGGCTTCCACTCCATCAACTGCCAGGTTGTGTGTGATGCCCAGGGCATAATACTGAATGTGTGTGCTTGCTGCCCTGGAAGCTACCACGATTCCCATATCTGGCATCTGTCACAGCTGTACCAGACATTTGCCAATGGGGACATCCCTGACGGTCACCTAGTGGGCAATGCTGGATATGCACTGGAGCCATGGCTGATGACACCCATCAGAAATGCACACACACCTGAACAAGAACTCCATAATGAGGCACATGCACAAACATGAAAAGTAATAGAGCGTGTGTTTGGGATGCTCAAGTTATGGTTCTGTTGCCTGGACACATCTGGTGGAGCCTTGCAGTACTCACCAACTACATGTACCCAAATTGTCATGGTATGTGCCATGCTACACAATATGATCCTGCAAAAACAGCTGCAGCAGGAACAGCATGGGGCAGGGCCAAACAGCCCCCACCATTGCCAAGGCCTGCACAGGCACAGCATGACTCAGAGGAACAACCTGAGCCTGCCCCAGTAGGCAGAAGGAGGCGTGCCCAGTATGCCTTGGCCTTGGCAAAGAGGCAACGCATAACACATACACTGGCTCAGTAGGAACCCTGGAAATGATACCTTCCTCTGACTCACACATAAAATAATAGGGATGCCTAACTTGACACTACCTGTTTCCAAACATGTATAGGGAGTGTAGTATGTGCATCCGACATAGGCAGCCCTGCAGCACCACCTGAGGCATGATTGCCATGTTTTAAGCAATATAAAGCAGTGCTAATCAAATTTTACCAATATTTAGTATATGTAAATAAAATTGCTTCTGCCAACTAGCGCAACGTCGGGCAACATTGAGCAATGTTGGGCAAAGTCAGTTAAACATGCTCATATCTGCTTTACTGTTCCTTAAGCAGTCTGGTCTGCCTAGCATGAAAATGAAAAGAAATGACAGGGCTCGAACCTAGGATACTGTGTACTATAGTCACAGCACTGAACCACTAAGCCATGATAGCACTGCAGTGGCACAGACACAGCAGGACAATTGTACACTAATGCAAACACAAAGAAATGCAGTATCATGCCCCTAAAGAGACAAATGGGTAACCTCCCCCATACGCCTATGCAGATAGAGAACATCAGGCTAGGTGGTGTGATGTGGGTTGTGTATGCTATGAAGTCGCAATTTAATATACGTGACATTGGATGCTAACATCTGTAGTACAGTAGTATGCCTCAAGCCACTACGATAGGCAACAGTACAGACTGAAATGATGTCCTGTACATAGCAGTGCAGGCATAGCAAATGTGTATAAGTGTCAGGTGAAACCCACATCCTATGTACACCCACAGTAACAATCAGGTGTGCCCCTGAGTAGAAATGTACAAAGAATAGCTGTCCCCACAGTATGTAGAAATGTTGATAAGTCTATGAAAAGTGTCGCATGGAAGCCCTGCAGGCACAGCATGATCCCTGTTGATCTATGACACAAAGGTGAGCCGTGCTGTAAAAATACAACTTAATTTTCCATACGCATATAGTATAAATGTCTATACCAGGCTTGCTCACACACTCCAACAAATGTAGTGGATTCCATTCAGCATCACACTGAAAGGTCATACTGGGCATGTTCACACACTTAAAGAAACAAAGCAAATGCCAGGCAGCAACATACTGAAAGGTCATGCTGGGCATGCTCACACACTTAGGCTAAATACGGACGTGATAGTAAGGGATCTATGGACAAATGTGGATAGTCATCTCTACTTCCAGAAATACATTCACAAAGTGGTTGGAAAACCATGCTATGTGTTCACACAAACTGCCAAGGTCTGTGCATGTAGGTCAAAGGAGGTTCCCACTACTCAGCAGTCATCAGACCTGTCAGAGAGTACCACAACACACTTGTGATGAATCTGACTAGGTACGTTCAGCAGCTAGAAAGACCAATGAAGTACCTTAACAAGAGGATTACTGGCCTCAAATAGTTGCCCCATGCAACAAGACTGAATGTAACCCAATCTGTACTCTGTTGCATACTGGCGACACAGGAGATCTCTGCCCAACAGACAGGTTCATGTCATGGTTACACTCAGATCTGTTCTGAGTTACAGCTCAATGGCAGTAAATGTACAGAGCCAACTGATATTGCCAATATCCTGGCAGATAGGATCACTGTTAACTTTACCCCCTCTCACCCATGAAAGAGCACATCTCTATAATGGAAGACTGCAAAGTTGCTGTCATCACGGCTGCACAGATAATAAACACTCTCCAAAGCCAGTATCACAGCAGCCATGGGACCAGATAACTTCCCAGGCTGTGTAGTATCTACTTCCCTGAAGTAAACATTAACATGGCAGGTCTGTGGCTGCTGAAGTTTCCAGAGGACTACAAACTAGGAGCCATAATTGTAAACACAAAAGATGTGGACATCCTACAAAAGGGCCTCACTGAGACAGATGGCTGTTGTCAAATCCATGGGCACTAGCTCAATGCCAAAAGGTGCATTGTCATCCCCTTTGTTAAAAACCCTGTAGCCAAGAACTACAACATAGGTGGTAGTATACTTCACACTGAAAGTGTGACAAGAGACCTTGGGTCACATGTGGACAGTGGATACAACTGTGATAATCACATTCCCACAGTAGTCAGGAAACCCTCCTATGTGACACACCTCATCACAAAATGTGTCTCATGCAGAATAGAAGAGGACAATGTTCCCCTCTACTCATCACTCACTAGAACTATAATAGAGTACAACACCACTGTTGCTATGTACCTCACAAGACAACTACAACAACTGGAAAGCCAGCACCTCACAAATTAGCGAAGCGACCTGAAATACATACCATATACAGATTAAAAAGAAAAAAATCTCTCTCCATCCCTCCCTTGCATATGCTACTCAGAGGTGTTCACTGCCTAACATACATAAGCTATGTAAAACATAATAGCTGTTGGATATATGCTCCGTAAACACTCACAATCCCTCTGACCTTTGGACCCAAAATCACAAGTGAAATACAAAAGGAAGGGGTGTAGCCATTTACCTTATGGATACCCACACCTTCAGGTTAGTGGCACAGCATGAGGCCTTGGAGACCATGCAAGCGCAACTAACATTGGCCAAAGCTGCCCATCAGATTGTAGCCTGCTACAGATCATGTATCTTGTCTCAGGAACCTCACTCAGTATTTCAGAGAACAGTGGAAAATATAAAGGTCCTATCAAACACCATTATATGAGGAGATTACAACTACCCAAACAGTGAGTGGTGGAATTACTCGTGTACAACATCCTTCGCCCAATGTTTCCTAGAGTTTAAAAACCCTAACACCCTGGAACAGCTGGTCACCATGCCCACTAGAGGTGACAACATACTGGACATGATCATCACCAACATGGGGTACCAGTGTTCCACTACAGAGATAAATGCCTCGCTGGTAATATCAGATCATGAAGTAATCACACTGGACATCCACATCCACCCCCCCCCAACCAGTCAATGAAACCACTGTGAAGACATTTGCAAAAGCAAACTGCACACTTCCCAAGACCAAAGTGGAACATTCCAAAGCCCTCTTGCTATAGGATAATGGTATACAATCTGCAGAATCATTTACAAGTGCATCCTATGAGCATCTACAGGGATGCATGGAATGAGACATCACAAATAAAACCAAGATGCACTCCTCCAAAAATAGGACAACAATCAGGTGGTTGTTGCCCATAAATAAGCTAGACAACAGAAGGAGGAAACAAACACATGATAGAGCCAACTTCACTAAAGGAAAGGCATCACTGATCATTATCAGGAAGAAACAATGATCGCTCATAAAATAATCCAAGGACAGTTTCTAAAGACAAATAGCCAAGGAATGTAAGAATAACAACCACAAAGCCTTCAGTAGCGATACCAGACATGTAGGTGTCATAGGCTAGTACTAAGCTAACTGCCTTGTGAGCCATTTTAAGCCTAGCCAATTATTCCCTGTGAGACTCAAACTCTGCACCTTGTGTTTGTAAGGCAAGCACCTTAACCATTATGCCACCATTCCAACTTCCAAATATGCTGTCAGCTACTGAAAAAGGAAAGAAATACACCAACCCAACTTTCATTGCCCATATCCAGGGGGACAAGTTCAGTGTAAACTCCCCCCCATCACCCCAAAAAGGGCCTGTGTACATCACAGAAGGATGCAGAGCCCCAGACGTCATGGACATGCAGGTAAAGACAGCCCTCACCAAAGCTAAGAACACAGCATCAATGTGACTGGATGGTGTCCCAGGCTGCGTCATACACTAGGCCCATGAGGAACTAGATCATCACCTACATTCACTGTCCAGACGCAAGCGTACCACAGGCTATGTACCCAAAGAATGGCATACACAAACAGTCATCCAGCTCCACAAAGGGGGTGCCACATCAGAACATGGACACCATTGCTCAATATGTCTACTCAGCCTGGTCTACAGAGCTATTGAGCAAATTGTCATGGAACCCATAAACAGAGACATTGGAGACCTCCAGACACTGGACTCTCCACAACTTCACCTTGTTAAAGTTAGATCCTGGCTCCTAAACCTAGTTGACTTATTTCAAACAGTTACCAAGGACATAGATGGAGGTGAAAGTAGTCCAAACAGCCCACCTGGACCTCACAAAGGACTTTCTACACCATTCCCCACTCTGTCATCATGGACAAGCGTACCAGCTGGAACATTGACAGCTATGTCACAGGATGGGTGGCCAAGTGGCTCACAGATCAAACACATATGTTCAGAGTTGCTGGTGCCATGTCCAACTCTAAGCCAGTCACAAATGGCATCCCACAGGTCTTGGTTCTGGGACCCCACCTGTTCAGTAGATATTGCTCAGAGGTACAGGCAAGCACAGGAGGTGTATGGATGAACAGGTTTGCAGATGAATGGTAACTGTGGTCCATAATCGACTGTACGGCTGACACAGATATCCTCCAGAAGTGTCTTACAGAGACAGATACCTGGTGTCAAAACAATGCCCTCAAGCTGAATGCCAAAGAATGCATAATCATCCCCTTTGGGTACATCAAAGTGCACACAAATTACCACATAGGTGGTAATCCAGTATGTACGGAGAAAGTCATTATGGCCCTGGGGATGCAGGTAGATAGTAAACTCCCCTTTGATGATCACATGGCCAAAGTGTTTAGACATTCCTTCAATGTAGCCCACCTAATGTCACCTAATGTATCTCACTTTGTATAGTCTACAAATATACCTGTGGAAAGGAAAACTCACAGAAATGTGTATAGGGTGGCGTGTAAATGCGTACTTCTGTAGTATCATAAAGTAGTTAGGTAGTGGTTTAAATCCTGCACTTGACAAATTTGTGTGTGGTCTTCTTGGGAAGGAGCAACCTTTCAGGAGAGTAATAAAACACCTTCAAAGTGGTAAACCAATCTTTGTCAAGTCTGATGATGTCACCATCCTACAAATATACCTGTGGAAAAGAGAACCCCAGTAATGTGTATAGCGCTTCGTGTTAATGCATGCTCCTCTAATATCATGAAATAGTTAGGTACAGGTTTGAATCCTGCACTTGACAACTGTGTGCTTGTGTGTGGTCTCCTTGGGAAGGAGCAACCTTTTAGGAGAGTAGTAAAACACCTTAAACGTGGTAAACCAATCTTTGTCAAGTATGATGATGTCACCATCCTACAAATATACTTGTGGAAAAGAGAGCCCCCTGTAATGTGTATAGCGCATCATGTTAATGTGTATTCCTCTAGCTTCATGAAGTAATTAGATAGGGGTTTGAATCCTGCACTTGACAACTGTGTGTGGTCTCCTTGGGAAGGTGCAACCTTTTAGGAAAGTAGTAAAACACCTTAAAAGTGGTAAACTATTCTTTGTCAAGTCTGATGATGTCACCATCCTACAAATATACCTGTGGAAAAGAGACTTTCCAGTAATGTGTATAGCATGATGTGTTGATGTGTACTCATCTTGTATCATGAAGTAGTTAGGTAGGGGATTTGAATCCTGCACTTGGTGAGTATGTGTGCTATATGTGTGTGACAGTGTTGGCCAATATGTTGGGGGTTTTGCTTTTACTACCATATGACATATCAGTAGGCATTGCACATGTGAGGTAGCTGTGAGGCAAATACATATACGTACATGTTACCTCAATTATTGCATGTGTGGGAACCCTGCTTTCTACAAGAACAGAGCTGTCATCTTTGCCAAACTGTGCTGCTGCTTCACAGACCTTAGGTCACATCTGTATGCTTGTAACAAGGCCAGCCACTGCAGTGATGCCTGGCCTAGGTCATCAGTGTCACACACACTCATTACAGTTTCTATTGAATTGTGTGAGTGAGGGGTTATGGCCGAGGTATATGTACCTGTTCAAACACAGCAGAGTCTGTCAATGATGACTATGCATTATAGGTGTACAACAACCTTTGTGGACATGCATGCAGACCCCTTATTGCTTATGTGATCCAACGAGGGATTTCAAAATACCTTAAGGAATGTGATTATCAAAGGAGAGATGACGTAACACTAGGTTGCATGTACACATCGGTACCTGTTCATCATGTTGGTGGCTACTACCTATGTGGTACTGTGGGGATACTATGTTCCGTAAAGGTGGATGACTATGCTTAGTTTGGCCTATAGCTTTACAGCATGGGTTTGACAACAGGTATCTGTCTGTATGATACCCTTGTGGAGGATGTGTGTGTGTCACCTGGAGAATGCAGTATAGGCCACAGTATGCATTAGCACACGTGGACAGACATATCCCTACTGTGATTGCTTGTACCTAAGAGTGCCATATGCCGAACAGGAGTGGTCTCAGTAATGGGTGCAGCTGAATACCACTGGTTACTGGCATAGTATAGTACCTGAAGGATCCAAATGTTGCTCTGTGATCTACATCTGTGTGTCAGTTGTCAAGACATCATCTAATGATTGGTTATGGTCAGGCTGTTGAAGTCATGTATACTACCAGAATGCAAAACAATGACAGATAGTAACAGTATCACCCACAGCACAGTGTCAAACCATGTCATACACACGTATAGTCAGGTTCCAAAATGTGTGTAGTACAATGCATACTGGCCACCAATAGAAACTATGGAGTGTTACTGTGTAATACAGAGCATGTCACCCTGCCCATGTGTCCACTATGCATGTACATGCAGACAGTGCACCTCCACCATTTTCACAACTGTACACCTGCAAATATGTGCTACACACATCCCACACATACTGTCCACTCTCTAACACATGCTGCCAATACTGCACACATCAGCCAAGTGGCAAGTGGGCGGACAATATACAATTGGAACTAACACTGGTGTAAACAACACTACAATGACAATCATAGCTTTAATGCATCATGCCTGCTCAGCTACACCTTCAAGCATATCATTACACTCTACTGCTGACAACATGCTAACATTGCTATGCTGCTATAAAGACACCCTGTGCATCAGCACCATGGTAGCCTGTTCCTGCATCGATGTTACAGATGATAGGAGGTAGCACAGGTTTCATCATATGCACAGGGTGTGTTGTTGGTTTGCCAGAGGCCTACAGTGAGCCATCCAATTGACATGTATGTGTGTGTGTGTGTGTATATGTGTGTGTGTGTGTGTGTGTGTGTGTGTGTGTGTGTGTGCTACTGACACTATCAGGTACTAAGCTAGACTGGGTACTATCCCCAGAGGTAGATGGATGTACACTGGACCCAGGTCCAGAGCCATGTGCACGTGGTCTTCTAGGACGTTCTATGGACAGCCCACCCCCAACATTGCTGGGGCTGGTACAAGCACTACAGGAGCGGCTGTGGCTTGAGGGACGTCCACGGTGACTGCCAGCTGCTGATGTTGCTGGCATACGTCCATGTCGACAACTCAACTGTCCCGCACTGTCCTGACACATGGACATGACATTGCGGAGAACATCTAATGTCTCTCCCCAACGTCTATCGGTGACCTCAGTGTAATTACAGATGGCACCAGTTTGGTCATGGATACTGTCTATTACAGCGGTGTTATGTGCCCTCTGTGCCCTTAGTCCCTATCTGATGTACTGTTCCATACGTGCCTGTGCCTCCATGACAGCCTGAAATATGCGTGAGGTTGTAAGACCTGTGGCACATCTGCCAGTGGCATGATGAGCAGCAGTGCTCCGACGAGAACCCCTGGACATCTGCCTATGTGGTACCCTTCCAGACATCTGGGTATGGCTGCTGTGTCAGGATGCATGTGCCATGGATACCACACTGTCCTGGCCAATGCCAACTGTAGGCTGTCCCTCTGCTAAGGGCATTGGTGATGGATGTATTGGCAGTATGACTGTGTGCATGGATGGGGTGGACACTTGTGTAGTGTCAATTGGTGGCCCAATGACAGACCCTGGCAAACATGCCTATGCCTCAACACACCTATCATCATTATCACTATCATGCTCAGTGACATCAGTTTCCCTGCTGCATTGAACCAGCCCAAAATCAGCACCTGTGAGAGGAAGACAGGAAACACACTTTACGACCTGTACGTGATGTCGGCACACATGCACACATGCACATATGCACACATAAACACATGAACACATGCACACATGCACACATGAACACATGAACACATGCACACATGAACACATGCACACATGCATACATGCACACATGAACACATGAACACATGCACACATGAACACATGAACACATGCACACATGCACACAAATACACTCCTCAATAAAACAGACAGACACACTACACACACACACACACACACACACACACACACACACACACACACACACACACACACACCACCAACAATCCCGAACATACTCAATAGCGTGTGATGTTGGGGTACAGTATAACAAGCAAACATTTATATCAAATGTGACAGCATGCAGGACGTGTGTTGCTCAACAGCATGCAGTGTGAGTGTAGACAGCCCTTGCTAATAACAGTATACATGGCTTTGATGCATGTATGTTCAGTGAATGGCCTCACCCTGGAACGCAATGTGTGCATGGACACAACATTGCTGTGCAGGTATTAAAAGCCCTGCAATGTCCTGTGCACCATCAGTCACAGGTCTACATACCATGGTTGGATGTGTATGAGGGTGTCATATAGATATCCATTTCTGATTAGAGCATCTGTGTTTTTAGCAGATAATTTTGGACAGAGGTGTAGCACATGCATGCTATGTATACACACAGGATGAGTGGTGCATGTATACCTGATGGAATACTATTGCTCAACATAGCCATTGTACAGTGGTTATGGTGAGTGTAGGACATATTGTGGATATGCCAGTGCCAGCCATGACATGGCATGCTACCACACAACTGCAACATGAAACATCACACATACACAATGTGTGTTATGTGACCTATACACTCTATAACATTACAAGACATGTGTGTCACTTTCTACAAATGGTGATTGCTATGCCTATTGTGTATAGGTGCATATGTCTGCACATGCACAACATTGAGGTGCATAGCAATTCATGATATGTGTAGTACTGTGGCCACGGTGACTGGATGGGGTGTAGTACCATGAGCCATCATCATGTAGCATCATGTGGTCACTCAAGGCTACTAATGTGTGCCAGACTGGCACATAGCATGCTGTACCTGAACTGCAGTACCATGGCTACATTCACCATTTCACGGCCAGTTGTTACATGGGTTTGTGAGGTGCCCAATAGGGGGCATTGCCTAACATGAATGTGTCATGTGTTGAATAGTGTTGCACAGCCACATGTGAGGCATCTACCCCTCAGGTATATTATGTGTGCTGTGTGGATGAGGTTTGGGATACTGTAGTGTGACCTTACAGCGGGTGTCTGAATACTCCATGTGTAGCATGTTAATGTGTACTGCATAAGACAAAGTTGTGTATGTTGTGTGCATGTGTATCGACTCTGTCTATCCAATGTCCACTACAGTGTTGCCACAATTGTGTGGGATGCTCTGTGTATTGTATGTGTTTTAGGCAACTACCCACATTACTAGGATGTGCATAGTCTCACAGCAAACATGCACAGCATGCATTATGCATAGTTGTGTTATGTGTACATGGCCTACACCTCACCTATGACATGCACATTTAATTAGCAATATTAAAGGTATAACACACTCACCAGCATGGGTCTGCTGCCTTGCTGTCACACCAGAGGGACCTACAAGGGTATCAGACACTTTGTCAGTGGCAACAACTGTGGCATTGCTACTGTGTGTTTGCAATCTTACAGTAGTACAATGGTTGACAGTCACAGGCCTACAGATTATATTCCTAATTATTAGTATGGCACAACACTAGGCACCACATCATCTAACTACACAGTACACATCTCACATAAGCATGCTCTACCAAAAGAGGTAACAGTATTCTACAGCTATGCCATGTTACCTGCACGCTCCATGTCAACTTGCTGGGTGGCTCCAGCCTCCATGATGATACATGTTACTTGTTGTGGTTGTTGTTAGCCAGGAGCCACCTGGCTCAGGAGCAGCTCCTCCACTCTGGTGAGGGGGGATGGATGGCTACCCCACCCACCTGTGGCAAGCTGTTGTCTGTGGATATCAGACACACGCTGCTGGACATGTCTAATTAAATCACTGCAGTGATGGTGTACCTGCTCATATGTCCAGTTATGCATGCCTATGTCATTTACCCTACGGACAAGATCTTGCCACAGCGCAATCCACTCATGCTGGTCCTGGCTGGTTCTGGAGAACAGCAGGGCATAGTGCTGCACCAGGCTCGCAGTGATCAGTTCTTCCTCAGCCGTGCTATATGCGGGATTACGATGGTGGGACATTACCCTGGAAGACAATGAAACAATATGTGTGAGCAAGTCACGTAACATTCTAAAGTACAGATATCAATTAACTGCCATATATAGCAACCTATTGGCTGTCAGAAGATACACACTTTCAATACCACATATCAGTTTTCAACCCACAGATGCCTGACAGTCCCTGGCACACTCTATATATCAAACCATGCTTTGCACAGCAACAAAGTTAAAACAGTATGTAAGACTATACAACAGTACATGGCAAACTGTATGTGACACAATGCACCACCTAGCCACAGGAGGTATATATCATGCTAATGCATCATGAAATATGTAATCCATTGCAATGATTGCAAAGTCCACTGACATTATTACCAGTATACCACACTAGTCGTTGATGGCAGACCCCTGCCTAACATATGTGCACATTCGTTAATATAGGTGGCATGCTGCTGTACTAGACTATACATGTTGCGAGATATGCAGTTATATCCTGTAACACACATATGACCAAGGCCATGGTACAGGAATACCCACACACACACACATCAGACATACATACCAGACACAAAGGTATGGCAACCCAGGTGACCTTTACCTGTGTACCTTACAGTACTATCTGTCAGTAGTTACCAGACCTTATGCCTGAGGTATGTAATCTGTGAGGACTACAGGGAAAACACATAACAGTGGTTCCAATAAATGTGGACGTACACCATACTGTGCTGTTTAGGCATACAGCTTCAGGTAGTACTACAGCTTATACAGGAATTGGATTCACCAGCAGTAACACTCAATAAGCATACATATACTGCTTTAGCCTGCAATGGGACACCCCAGTCGTCAACAAGGGACTACGTCAGACCGTATGGCATACTGCTTTTTCTGCCTAGCAATTACATACACATATTTTGCTGGGATCACAGCTAGGACACATAATACCATGACAGAAACAGTTTCCCACTAAGCTATCACACATATACCGAACTCTGACACATTCACCAACACATTCACCATCACACTCAGTCAAGCTCACATAGCAATTATTGCAACAAGTACATGTGGGTGTGTATCACTTCATAGGTAGATATAGGGCCTATAGAACTGTAGCTATATGCTACCGTGGCCTTTTACACACAGGTAATTACATTTCACGTGGTCCTGTCAAGCAGAAACACAGAGGTGATTGCCTGGGTGTATTCACTATCTCCCATACAATCTTCAGTATTATTTATGATGACTGCTAATTAGGAGCATTGTTTTCTATGGATAGTTGGTTTGTTCCAGAGTATGGGATGTCTCTGAGATAGGACTCTATCCCTCCAGCATGTGCTGTTTATTGTGGTCAAAGGGTTTGGGTCCCCAGAGCGTGTAGCTCGTAGAGATTGTGATCTGTTTATGTGGAGCATGTCCAACAGATCTGGGTTTGACATAGCTTAGTATGTTAGGCAGAGGTCACCTCTGGGTAGGCGGTATGCGACACAGTCTAGTTGTGGGTTTGTGGGACGGTCTGCATAGGGCATCTGTTTGACATAGGTATTACTCTTTGTGAGGTATGTCTGTGTCCATTCCAGTTGCTGTAGATGTCTTGTGAGGTACATACCACATGGGGCATTGTACTCTAGCCTGGGTTTTATGTGTGTGGAGTAGAGGGGAACTCTGACCTATATTTCCCTGGATGACACACCTTTTGTGATGACATGTGCCACGCAGACGGATTACATGACTAGTGTGGCACTGTGACTATCGAAGGGGAGACTACTGTCAACCTGTGTCCCATGGTCTCTTATCACACCTTCAGTGTTAAGTAGACTACCACCTATGTGGTAGTTCATAGGTACTGACTCTTTGCAAGGAGGGATGCCAATGCAGTGTCATAGGTTCATAGGTTCATAGGTTCATACTAGGCTATCTGCCCAAGGGCATTTATAAGCCTAGCCCATAGTTATGTGGCTTTCGCCACCCCTTTAGTTTGAATAAAAACTATGCCTATCATTTTTCTGTGCCTCTGTCAAGCAGTGACACTGAAGTAATCCCTGGGGTATATCTGCGATCTCCCATCCATTGGTCAAGATTCCTCTTGAACAAGGCCAGCAGTGCTCTGCCTCACATGCCGGGATTTTGTTCCACAGCATAGGGAGTCTCTGGGTGATGAATCTGTCCCTCCAGCACGTTCTATTTATAACGTGTCAAGGTTTAAGTCTCCCGCCCTTGTGGTTCTGAGGATCTAGATTTTTGAGGTGAAGCATATTAATCAAATCTGGGTTTGACATGGCCTTATATGTCAGGCACAGGTCACCTCTGAGCAAGCGGTATGAGACTGAATAAAGCTGGAGTTCTTTCAGTCGGGCAGCATAAGACATATTTTTGAGACCCTTTATCCTTTTGGTGAGGAACTTTGGGGCCTTTCAAGCTGCATCAGGTGTCTGGTCAGATACATTCCGAACGGGGCATTGTACTCAATCATAGGTCTAATGAGTGATGAGTACAGGGGAACGATGACCTCCCTTGATCTAGATGTGAATCCCTTCATGATCAGGTGGGCGATATAGAAGGTTTTCCTAACTACTTTAGCAACATGAGTGTCAAACGAAGACTACTGTCAACTTGGGTCCCCAGATCCCTGATGACTTTTCTGTGCTCAGTGGATTGTCACCTATATGGTAGCTAGGGGTAACCTTGTTTTTCGAAGGGTATGACTATGCATTTTTGGCGTTTAACTTCAGGCCATGGCTCTGGCACCAGTTATCCGTTTCTGTGAGGCCCTTCTGGAGGATATCTGTGTCAGATGTGTTTTACTATGGCGCCCAGTTTGCAGTCATCTGCAAACTTTGTCAGCCATAACCCTCCTGTGTTTGCTTGTACTTCAGAAAAGTAGATGCCGAACAAGAGTGGACCCAGGACTGAGCCTGTGGGACACCACTTGTGACAGGCTTTGAGTCTGACATGGCTCCAGCAACTCTGACCCTGTGGGTTCTGTAGCCAGTTTGCAACCCATCTTGTGATGTATGGGTTTACATTCAAGCTGATGAGTTTTTCGATGATACCTGAGTGGGGTATTGTGTGAAGGCCTTTGCCAGGTCGAGGTAGGCTGTATGGACTGCCTTTCCTCATCAATGGCCTTGGTGACTGTCTAAAAAGTCAACCAAGTTTAGAGGCAGGATCTGCCTTTGACAAAGCCAAACTGGGTTGGATCCAAAGTCTGCAAGTTCCCTATGTCTTTATTTATGAGTTCCATTATGATCCTCTCCATGGCTTTGCAGATAAGGCTTGTCAAGCTAATGGGCGGTAATTTCCAGGGTCTGTGGAGGCACCCTTATGAAGTGGGACCACAGTCGCGCGCGCCTCCTTGGATACGTATCCTGAGGTGAGGCTAAGATTAAACAGCTGTCCTAACTGTGGGTTTAATTCCTCGTTGAGTTCATGAAGCACACAGGGGACACCATCCGGTCTCATGGATGCTGTGTTTTTGCCTTAGTGAGGGCAGTTCTCACCTGGGCGTTGGAGATGTTTGGGGGCTACAATCCTCTGGAATAGATATCTCTCCTTTTGGGGAGAAGTTTGCACTGAACCTGTCAGCCAGTATGTTAGCAATGTGTGTAGGTTCAGTAATTTTCACATCATTTTGAACTAATTCTGAGCATATCTGGGAGTTTCCTCCTAGGTTTCTAACATAGCTAAAGAAGGCCTTATGATTGTCTTTAGAGTCCTTGGCGATTTTCTCTCAAAATTTGCCTTGGATGATTTTATGAGAGCTCTTAGTTTTTACTTATAATGATCAAAGGTGTCTTACCTTTCAAGGATTTTGCTCTATCTTGTAGTAGCTTCCTCCTTTTGTTGTAGAGCTTGTTTATGGCTGGGGTCCACCAGACTGGACGCTTGCCTTTGGTACAGAGAGTCTTAGTTTTGTTTGGGATTGCCTGATCCATGCAGTCCTGTAGGTGCTGGTAGAAGGCATTTGTAAGTGATTCAGCGGTTTGAGTAATGTTTACCACTGGCTCAGGGGCCTTAAAGGAGACCACACTAGTTTTAGAAGTGTGAAATCGGCTTTTGAGAAGTTTTTCACTGTGGTCTTTTGTTTCAGGTGGGGCGGGATGAGGACCTCCAGCGAGATTAGTTTATGATCTGATCTCACCAGTGAGGGTATACTTCGGTGTTGAACATTTTGATCCCATGTTCGTGATGATGAGATCAAGTATGTTTTCACCTCTTGTGGGATGGTGACTAGTTGTTCCATGGCATTTGAGTTTATGAACTCCAGGAATCTTTGGGTTAGAGTGTTCGGGCTTGAGTAGTGTTCCCAGTCTATATTAGGGTAGTTGAAGTCACCTAGTATGATGGTGTTTGGAGATACATTTATCCCTCCAATGTTTTCAGGAAGGCCATGTGAGGTTCCTGAGTTTGAGAGGGTGGCCTGTAACATGCTACAAATTGCAGAGCAGTCTTGCCTATGGTTAATTGCACCTGGATGGTCTCCGATGCATGGCGTTGCCACCAACCTTGAGGTGTGGGTGTCCTTTATGAATATGGACACCCCTCCTTCTTGGTGTTGTCCGGTTTTGGGGCGGGCATGATATGAGGTGAAACCTGTTAGTGCTGGGGTGCTCTCAGGAGCCTTGAACCAGGTTTCTGTCACAGCACAGACATCGATATTCTCCATATTGAGAAGGGCTTCGAAGGCGTGCATCTTGAGACTGAGACTTCTGGCATTGAGCAGCATTACCCTTAGTTTTTCCTTTTGGTGTTCTAGGGTGGTAGGTTTAGAATTTGAGCCTTGCCTAAAAAGGCACTATGGGGGTGGCAAGAGCCTTTGCCAATATCCGAAGCCCAGGGTGACAGGTGCAAGCCGTCCCTTGAAGCAGCGTGGCTTGTCCAGCATGTCATCCCAGGCAGACAGACATTGGATCCCTTTGAATGACACCAGAATTTAAGCCAATTATTAAAGCTGATCATCTTATCACTGTATTGTGGCATCATTCTAGGTGAAGGTAGGATACTGCTCAAGGTCAGGGTCATACCTGCCTGGGCTACATAATCAGAGCTCCTCTCGGCCCTTTCATCATAGTCCAGGAGGGTGCGTCTCAGGTCGTTGACACCAGCGTGGACAATGACTGAGTCACTTTGTACCTGCTGTTGAGAGAGACCTGAGTGCTTGCGCGTGTGTGTGCGGTTCTAGCGCCCGACAGGCAGTGGGGCAGCTTACTGTGACCTTCTCCTTACTCAGTCTGGTGGCGGGGCGTCAGTGTGCCTGACTATGGAATCACCAATGACAAGTGTGTCTGGCATTTTGTGGCCTTAAGGGCTGTGACTGTTTGACACTCTGACTGTGTGCATGTGTTGGGTCGTGAGGTGGTAGTTGTTTGGGTGTCTGCTTTGGTGGCCTCTGCTGTTTTGGTAAATTTTTGACCAGAGCCTCCGAGTATGTCTTTGTGTGAGTATGTGTATGATTTGAAGTTGTGATGGTACCATGTGTGACTGGGTATGTATTGTGTGTGGTTGCCTTCTCCTCCTGCATTGAGCTTGTGTCCATGGCTTTGTCACCAGGCATCTGCTGAGTAATTATGACCCTGTCTCTCTCTCTCTCTCTCTCTATATATATATATATATATATATATATATATATATATATATATATATATATATATATACACACATACATATAAACATCCATTGGTGTACATATAGATATACATATAGGCACATATACAGTCCACCTTTCTCTTTCATGGTGGGAATATCAAGTATGGGAAGGTTGTGAGGTATACAGTTATGTCATAATATTGCACAGTGTTGTGCGGAATGCATTGAAGGTGTTCTCAGCCCATGTAGCTTTAGCAGGCCTCACTGGCTGCAACACTGCAAACCTGATGAATCATGCCCACAGTGTTTAACCACCACATGTCATATACCAGCACTGTATGCTGTCTGGTCTGCCACACACTACAACCTACATAGAAATATACACATAACAACCTTCAACAATATATATATATATATATATATATATATATATATATATATATATATATATATATATATATATATATATATATATATATATATATATATATATATCCACCTTTCACAAACAGTTGCAGTATGTCTCTTGCTCAATGCACATGTACAGATGCTAATATATCTGACCCGGATAGATCTCTCCGTATGTGTGTGCCATACACACACAAGGACCACACTGTTGTAAGTCCATGTACCTCATGGCTGACATGTTGAGCCTTGCTGCAACATGAACAGGTGTCACATGTGAGCACACAGTAATATTAGAGGGTGTATATATAGCTGCTAATGCTGAATTAACATACTAGCATACTAGCCTGGTACAGCTGTTGCCAATGCTGAGCTACACGTTAATATGACTATCATGCATTTGTTACTCTGTCACATCCATGTTTGCATAACCATATGGGCTACTAACCCAAACAGACATTGTACACACTACTGTACAGAACACAGATAACATAGAGTAGATGTTTGACATTTAATGCTGAACTACATATGTCACTGTCACATCCCACTGCACACAGCTACACACTCATTTCTCCATGCCAGTATTTATGCAGGGCATCTGTGCATTGATACATACTATTGCGACATATGGATGATTCAAACTATGTAGAGTACTCTTCATAAACATCAACTACATTCCAGTAAATACATAGCTGTTACATACCTTTCCTTTGTATGTGTTCGTATTTGTTGTCGTATATCCTGAATTAAGTTTTCAAGGTATATTTGTTTCTCAATATACGTTTTCTTTTCAATATATCATTTACTTTTCAAGATATTTTTTTTCAATAGATTTTTATTTCAAAATATATTTCTTTTCAATATATTATTTATTTCAATATTTTTTCAATATATTTTCCTTCAATATATTTTTTTTCAATATATTTATTTTTCAATATATTTTTTTTCAATATTTTTTTCAATATATTTTTTCAATATATTTTTTTTCAATGATATTTTTTCAATATATTTTTTTTCAATAAATTATTTTTGTTATCTTTTATTACATTACATCACTTTTTCTTTCAAAATATTTTCTTTGGATCCTTTTTCTTTATCTGTTGCAGCTGTTGTCTGCCTCTGCGTGTGCGTGTCTCTCTCTCTCTCTCTCTCTCCCCACCCCCCTGTGTACCTGCAATGAACTGATTGCATGTGTGGACAGCAAGTACAGACAGCTTTTATAGGTATTTGCACATGTGCATGTGATGGCCTCTGTACCAATTGGTGGCCACCATTTGGCAATTGCATGCAGCCTGTTGTGTGGTACTTGCAGTACTCACTGTCATAGCAACCCAGTGCTATAAATTGCTAAGTCAGGTAAGCATAGCCCTTTCAGATTTCCAAAGTGGGGACCATGCTTGTTTGCTGTGGACACCATTGTGTAAGTCAGAAGGTTGGTGTACTTCTTCTAACTGTTGCTAGGGGTGTAGCCAGTTATTTGTATGTTGTACTCAGACCTGAATGTTGTCACTTCCAGTACAGAGTTGACAGTGTAGAATTGTACTCACCCCTAGAAATGCTAACAGAAGATACATGGGAGTATGGAGTTTATTTTCAACTTATACAATTAGCTGCCATACATATGTAGTTATTGAGATGTTTTCATTTGGCACATGAACTGTTTGGGAACTGCTATACTGTGGATATTAATGTACTCACTTCTGCACAGTTTGTGCTTTTTATTTTGTTGACATTATCACAGGATGCTCATGAAAACTGGACAATTCCAGTACTGAGTATGCCTACCTACATCCTTGCTGTACCTTGAACACACTGGTACTCTGTACATTTGGGTGGGGATTGTCCTGCTATGATACTGTGTGGGGGCTGTAAAGTGCTGCTGTAACATTATTTACTGCTAGAATGTCTGGTTCTGTTATTACAGTCATGTAATGCAATTCCACAACAACTGCTGGTAAAGTTCCACAGAACAGGTTTTGTGTTATGGCATTCCTATCTTTCCTTTACATTCACACATTCTGATGCATGATATATATATTTCAGCAACAACCTTCTGTATATCTACTGTGGCCTAGTGGTACTTCATGCAGTCTAGTGTGTCCAAGGTCCGGGGTTTGAGACTGACAGTGGTGTTTTATTTTGCTGCTGAGCAGAACAAGGCCCCTCATATACAGGGTGAATAAGGCACTTTTAAGCAGTTGTAAATGGGTTTGCACGGGTTTGCGTGATGCTTAGCAATATTTAGTTAAGCGCACACATGCGCACACTCGCGCAAACCTGCTAAATACTGCTTAAAAGTGCTTACTCCCACTAACCCCCATGCTCATTTCTTTGAAAGTAAAGAAAATGGGGAGATAGGAAAGTGGTGAAAAAGGGGCACAAAGAGGGAAAGACAGTAGGGAAAACAGCTCAGGATGTGCAGGACGGGTGTAGGGAAGGTCCATAGCTGCCCATTTCTTTAACAGCAACAGCTGTGCATATACTAGTAATTTGGAGGGAAATTTGAAACCTTCCACCCCGAAGAGAGGGGTGAGGACAACGAAGTATGTTGTACTACCAATTAAATTTCAGTTTCTGTGTCCAACGGACATTTGTGCAAAGTGGGCAGCTATGTATGGGGCATAATTTTTTTGTGGGAGCAGATTGCCCATTTTTTTTTTTCAGGTGAGAGCGGAATGTGAGGTAGGGGAAGTAGGTATGTTTTGGGAGGTAGGTTGGGGAGGTAAACAGACAAGACAAACAAGATGCATACAGGGGTAGAATATGACACATAGGGTGGGTGAACACCACTGATGGGGAAGAATGTTTGGAAATCGCAAGCCCATGAGCCCACAGATGGCAACAGTGGAACTGAGATACCCACCCATGGGCAGTCACCACTGCACCTTCACAGCCTGGAGGGTGGCTGTGCTGGGGGTTGTGTAAGAGGGACAGGCTCATCTGTGAGTCATGCCACTCTTGCCTCGAGCTGGCATAGGGGATCAGCGACTGAACGCTGGATCTCCCTATGCACCACAGCCCGGACCGTTTGGAGGGTGATAGGTGGCCCTCCTCTGGCCACGCTTGCATGGGGGGTGAGCCCCATTTCCTGCAGTGCTTCCACCTGAAGGTGGCACAGGGCCAATGGAGGAGGAGGTCCCAGGCTGGGCACTGGACCTGCTGGTGCCAGGTGCCATCGCCAGCTGAGGTGGGACAGGTGGGTCCGCTGGGACCGGCATTCCCATACGTTCTGTGTTTAGGTGAATTTAATGACAATATAGCCAACAGCATTCCAAATTAGTTGTAACAGCATGCAGTAATATTCCCATTAACCCAACACACCAGAGTTCCAACAGTTGAACAGCAAGCATAACACATGCCTATATAGAATGGATATTCCAACAGCATGCAGGAATGATTGGTGGCAACAGGCCACCAAGATTGTGATGTTTGAACAGGGCACATGCATCAAAGTAAATGCATATATTTATAAACCAATAGGACATATGTCCCAACAAATGTTTTGAGATTACACATACCCACTGAGGTGTGGAATTGCATTGTTTATGCACATACCGTAGGGTGTAAAAAATACCTCCATTAACAACTGATATGAACTTATAGTTTACACTACATTCCTACTGACTGCAGGTATATATCCCCTAAATATAGAACACAAATACTCCTCTTCTTCCTCCAAAATAAATACAACTCTGACCCAATAAACCACCGACTGTGATTTACAAAACAGGCACCAAGTAAAGAAAATTTTCTTTAATCTTTTCAAGCGCTTCGGTGTTTCCACCTTCAAGGAATATCAAACAATGAAAAATACAAAGTACATACTCTTATATATCACACACAATTAGTAACACACACACAGTAATTATATAATGAGTTCCCCTTTAAAAGCAAACATTTCCAGTTTAACTCATTATTTAAACCAGTAGGTGTCAAAGTCTTATATTTCAAAATAAAAATACTTTCTTTATATAATAACTTTTGTTTCAATACATTTTCATCATTACCTAAACATTTTACAGTCTCCAAAATAGTACCTTGTAACAAAGTTGTATCACTATTATGGAACATTTTAAAATGTGAAGCAATTATTTTATCTTCCCTCACATTTTTAACATCCCTAATGTGTTCCATGAATCTGATGCGAAATTCCCATTTTGTTTCCCCTATATAATAAAGTTCACATGGACATTTTAATGCATATATCACCCCTTTACTCCTGCATGTGTAGACATCTCTAGGTTCAAACTTAACCCCATTTATACTACCAAAAGTAGTAGCAATATTTGCACAAACACTACATCTATGACAACATAATGTGCCTCGATTTAAGAATGTTGTTGGTATATCCATTTTTGGCATACAAAACTTTCAATGTACTAACATATCCTTTAAATTTCTTCCCCTTTTATAGGAGAAGAGCGGTTTCTCAGTTAGAATGTTCACCTAGAACCTGTCTTCCATTAGATATTTCCAACAATATTCTATTAAAGTTTTTACTTCCTCACTTTTATTATTATAAACAGACGCATAATAAATTACATTTCCTTTTTCCTTATTTTGTTTATTGTATCCTCTCACCTGATATATATTCCTTTCCCTATATCCATTTACATTTCTAACTATGCCTATCTCATCCCATATTCTAGTTTGGGCTTATTTTAAAATTACTGGATCATAACCCCTTTGTGAAAACATATAGTTTGTCCGTTCCATCTCTTTTGCCAGCACACTCTACTCACTACATAATCGAGACACTTACCAACTCCCTATAAGGTAAAGCTTTCAAGACATGAGGGGGATGACATCTCATAGCATGTAAATATTGGTTACCGTCAACAAATTTTCTATGAATATTAGATGAAATATTTCCATTCTCCATACCTTCCAAAATAAGATCTAAATACACCACCCTGTTCGCCTTCTGAAGTCCATCAAATGCTAAACCAAAGGGATTCCTATGCATGTCCAATATAAAATCATCCACTTCTTCTTTACCTTCTTCACACACAAATATTAAATCGTCAATAAAACGAAAATAAAAATCAACATATTTTTTCATAAAATTTAAATTAAATAAAAACCTTCTTTCAAAAAAAGACATGAAAAGGTTTGCATACATGGGGGCAAACGCTGCCCCCATTGCAGTACCCTGTTTCTGTCTATATAATGTATCATCAAAATAAAAATAATTGTTTTTCAAACAAAAATCTACCATATTTGTTACAAAACAAGAAAAGGGGCTATCTCCTAAAAAATACTTTATTGCCTCTAAACCATCCTTATGTTGAATAGAAGTGTATAAACTTTTAACATTGATCAACCAATATCTATCCTTGTTCCACACTAATGGGGAAATTTTACGTAAAAAATCTAAACTATCCCTTATGTATACTGGGGATTTAAGAACATAGGGTAATAATATTTTGTGTAACACTAAACCGATATTATGTAAAAAATAATTACAAGCAGAAATAATAGGTCTTCCCGGAGGTTTAACTAAACTTTTATGAACTTTAGGTAGACAGAAGAAAACAGTTATTTCACTTTTCCCATTAAACAACCTATCTCTAACATCCTTTTCAGTAAAATAGCCTAACCTTACACTTCTGTCCAACATTTTTTCAAATTCAGCTACTGCTTGTTCATATTTATTTTTATTATATTTTTCATATACATCAGTATTTCCCAAATGTTCCATACACATGTTATAATATTGTAACGTATTCATAATAACTATCTTATTCCCTTTGTCTGAGGGTTTTATTACTATATCCTTTCTATCGCTCAACACTTTTAGAGCTTGCCATTCCTTCAAAGTTAAATTATAAGGCACTTCATGTTTATTCGCTAATATATCATCGCAAATATTCTCACACCCAAGCCCTATCATGGCGCCAAATTGTGCAATACGCTGATTAATAAAAGGAGGCATAAATTTATTAAATGTTGGTATATGTGAAACATCGATCTTACAATAAGCATTAGAAGGCATGCCTTGTTTCCCCAGTATCCTCATAACAGGAAAAAAAACTATCATCAGATTCATTGGCTAAGAAAGAATTAGGTTCTACACTTTCTTTCATAAAATCTCTAGAAAAATAATATTTTAAATGCACTTTTCTTAAAAATCTAAATACCTCTTGTTTTACTATGTGCCCTCAAGGTAACACAGTCGGTACAAACTTCAACCCTGAATTCAGTACAGAAAACTGTTCCTGTGTTAAATCACATTGAGACAAATTTAATACTAAATTCGGTTCAGTACATACCTTACCTCCTGAACCTTTTGTTATAATGTTGTCCATTTTTTTGTCCTTGTTGGAAATTTGCCTGTTAACCTCTTTCTGAGTTACCAGCGTATGTCCCAAAGTTCCTATTCTGTTTATGCCCCTGTTGTTGTTGCTGGTTATATTGTTGCATCCCCCCTACTTTCGAAAAGTCTGTGCATGTTCTTCTGGCCGTTGAGGTTGCGACAACTCAGGAAATTCACCACTCGTATTGAATCCAGACCGGCTTTCTTCTCCGGAAGACACGTAAGAAGAAGAAGCTGTATTCTTAAACCACACATGCTGACGTCTTTGATTTCCAGCTCTCCGACTGGTAGAATACGAGAAGGCAAGCCCTGCCTCATATTCATTGATATCTCTCGTTAACTTTGACTTTTTCTGATCAATAAGTTCAACTTCTAATGAGAGTAATTTCTCATTAGTCCTTTCTAAAAAAGCATTAATATTAGCAGGGTTCATGGAATTACTGATTGTCTGTGACAACATCGCCAGTTCCTGTTTCAACTTTTTATGTTTCAGCTGGTCTCTCTCCAATAAAATATGTAACCATTCAATTACACACTTATGAGCAGACTTGAACCAGCGTTCCTAGAATTATCTACAGAACAATTTAAATCAAATGGGGTACTTGGATTTTTCACAAATCCAAGTCTCTTTGGTGTAATGTCAAGGTCAATATACCTCTGTAATCCCAAAATATTAAAATAGGTTTTTGTCTCCTTCTCCAGCAACTTCTCATACTTATCGCATAGTTCTCTCATGTCTGATGGTATAACATTAAACATTTGTCCCACCGAATTGAAGGGATCGGATACTCTCTTCACTCTCTCCTTCACAAACATATCAAAAATGGGACTAATACCTATGCTGGCATGCCGGTTCTCTGTGGCCGTTCCCGGTATCTGCAAAGAGCCATTCAAATAATGTTCCATGGTTCTCTGAGAACCCAAATGGGAACCCGAACCACTGGCCATTCCCAATTGAAATGCTGATTCTTCACGAAATGCACGGGGCACATCTATATTAGGGTCAGAAGCCATACCTCGAAATATAGAACACAAACACTCCTTTTCTTCCTCCAAAATAAATACAACTCTGACCCAATAAACCACCAACTGTGATTTACAAAACAGGCACCAAGTAAAGCAAATTTTCTTTAATCTTTTCAAGTGCTTTGGTGTTTCCACCTTCAAGGAATATCAAACAATGAAAAATACAAAGTACATACTCTTATATATCACACTCAATTAGTAACACACACCCACTAATTATATAATGAGTTCCCCTTTTAAAGCAAACATTTCCAGTTTGACTCATTATTTAAACCAGTAGGTGTCAAAGTCTTATATTTCAAAATAAAAATACTTTCTTTATATAATAACTTTTGTTTCAATACATTTTCATCATTACCTAAACATTTTACAGTCTCTAAAATAGTACCTTGTAACAAAGTTGTATCACTATTATGGAACATTTTAAAATGTGAAGCAATTATTTTATCTTCCCTCACATTTTTAACATCCCTAATGTGTTCCATGAATCTGATGTGAAATTCCCGTTTTGTTTCCCCTATATAATAAGGTTCACATGGACATTTTAACGCATATATCACCCCTTTACTCCTGCATGTGTAGACATCTCTAGGTTCAAACTTAACCCCATTTATACTGCCAAAAGTAGTAGCAATATTTGCACAAACACTACATCTATGACAACATAATGTGCTTCGATTTAAAAGTGTTGTTGGTATATCCATTTTTGGCATACAAAACTTTCCATGTACTAACATATCCTTTAAATTTCTTCCCCTTTTATAGGAGAAGAGCGGTTTTTCAGTTAGAATGTTCACCAAGAACCTGTCTTCCATTAGATATTTCCAAAAATATTCTATTAAAGTTTTTACTTTCTCACTTTTATTATTATAAACAGACACATAATAAATTACATTTCCTTTTTCCTTATTTTGTTTATCGTATCCTCTCACCTGATATATATTCCTTTTCCCTATATCCATTTACATTTCTAACTATGCCTATCTCATCCCATATTCTAGTTTGGGCTTATTTTAAAATAACTGGATCATAACCCCTTTGTGAAAACATATAGTTTGTCCGTTCCATCTCTTTTGCCAGCACACTCTTCTCACTACATAATCTTAAGACACATACCAACTCCCCATAAGGTAAAGCTTTCATGACATGAGGGGGATGACAGCTCATAGCATGTAAATATTGGTTACCGTCAACAAATTTCCTATGAATATTAGATTAAATATTTCCATTCTCCATACCTTCCAAAATAAGATCTAAATACACCACCCTGTTCACCTTCTGAAGTCCATCAAATGCTAAACCAAAGGGATTCCTATGCATGTCCAATATAAAATCATCCACTTCTTCTTTACCTTCTTCACACACAAATATTAAATCATCAATAAAATGAAAATAAAAATAAACATATTTTTTCATAAAACCTAAATTAAATAAAAACTTTCTTTCAAAATAAGACATGAAAAGGTTTGCATACATGGGGGCAAATGCTGCCCCCATTGCAGTACCCTGTTTTTGTCTATATAATGTATCATCAAAATAAAAATAATTGTTTTTCAAACAAAAATCTACCATATTTGTTACAAAACAAGAAAAGGGGCTATCTCCTAAAAAATACTTTATTGCCTCTAAACCATCCTTATGTTGAATAGAGGTGTATAAACTTTTAATGTCGATCGCCAACCAATATCTATCCTTGTTCCACACGGGGTGGCTGTGCTGGGGGCTGTGTAGGAGGGGCAGGCTCACCCGTGAGTCACGCCACTCTTGCCTCGAGCTGGCGTAGGGGATCAGTGACTGAATGCTGGATCTCCCTATGCACCACAAGCCCGGACTGTTCGGCGCATGATAGGTGGCCCTCCTCTGGCCACGCTTGCATGGGGGGGTGAGCCCCATCCCCTGGAGTGCTTCCACCCAAAGGTGGCACAGGGCCAACGGAAGAGGAGGACCCGGGCTGGGCACCAGACCTGCTGGTGTCAGGTGCCATCGCCAGCTGAGGTGGGACAGGTGGGTCCGCTGGGACCGGCCTTCCCATACGTTCTGTGTTTAGGTGAATTTAATGCAATATTGCCAACAGCATTCCAAATTAGTTGTAACAGCATGCAGTAATATTCCCTTTAACCCAACACACCAGAGTTCCAACAGTTGAACAGCAAGCATAACACATGCATATACAGAATGATAGTGGACATTCCAACAGCATTCAGGAATGATTGGTGGCAACAGGCCACCAAGTTTGTGATGTCTGAACAGGGAACATGCATCAAAGTAAATGCAGATATTTATAAACCAATAGGACATATGTCCCAACAAATGTTTTGAGATTACACATTCCCACTGAGGTGTGGAATTGCATTGTTTATGCACATACAGTAGTGTGTAAAAAGATACCTCCATTAACAACTTATATGAACTTATAGTTTACACTACATTCCTATTGACTGCAGGTATATATCCCCTACATGTATTATTACACTAGGCAATGTCCATTACATTGTGGGATGTGTTTTGCTAGTTCCTTATGTACCTGACCTGTATCTAATATACAAACTGTCCAGGATGCAGATGTTACTGCTATGTATTTATATATTTTATTTATATTCATATGTCTACATATCTGGATGTGTTCAGATGACATTATCAGTTATATTTTAACAGCCCCCTACATTTCTAGCAGCACAGTGACATTTCCGGTGAACACAATAACAAGGTACTCATGAGTCATGTGCCAGATTTACCTATACATGCCAGCCTTGAAACTGCAGTTGAAGACTGTATATATGCTTAAGAGATACTGGCACTCCCTTCATCCTCTTTCTGTGGGCCTACCCAATGTGGGTTGACAGCGCTTAATACAACACTACTATTTCTATACTGCAAGAGTACATCAACATTTCGAAGAAAGTAACACGGACACACTACAGGAGTTATACCTTTATTAATTACATTACACACTTTTCTAGTGGCTCTCTCATTTATTTGTTATTACAGTGCATGCAGACATCTTATTCAAGATGTATTATACCTTAATTTATGGTTTACAGCACTCTTTTTCAGGCTGTCTCACTTATTCTATATAACAATACATGCAGAGAAATAATTCAGGACTTATTATACCTTTATTAATGGGTTACAACACTCTTTTTCAGGCTATCTCACTTATTTTACATAACAGTACATGCAGAGAGGTTATTCAAGCCTTATTATACCTTTATTATTGGGCTACGACACTTTTAGTCAAGCTCTCTCAATTATTTTATATAACAGTACATGTAGAAAAATTACTAACCTGCCTGGTGGCGCAGCCTTAGCAGCCTATCTGCATAGGTTTGCTGATTCGCAGCATGGACACATGCAGCTGTGAAGTAAATTAAGTGATATTGAGACATATACCTATCCATACTATCGACTACACTAGCATTTTTTACATACTTCGGTCCATGGCTAACTACACAGTAGTGGGGCATTTTGCATCCCATGGGCCTCCTGTATCCATTGGTTCAGTTGGTCCTGCTTGCGTCTCTTCAGGTCTGCATGATGATGTCTAACCTGCTCACCAGTCCGAGGGACGCCTGTGGCATTGGTGAGTTCATGTGCGAGATGGTTCCAGGCTTCCGCTTTGTATTCCGTGCCCTGGAACTGGCCCTGCAGGAGTCTAGCATCATGATGATGGATGAGGAGCCAAACCATCACTTTTGACTCCTCAATGCCTCACCATTGCGCTCGGAAGTGAGAGTCCTCTCCGACACCAGCCATTGCTGCCTGCAGATGGGAGCTACAACCAGTTATGGTGAGTATTCCCACCTATGGAGCTTAAGTATGGCTCATTTCCCGCACTTATTTGTGATTGGCCAGATTTGAAAGTTCTCAGCTGAGTGCACACCTGCTTAGCACTGGGTAAACTTTGATTAATATGTATATGTGTGTTGAGAGACCATGAAAATCAAATGCTGTCATGGCTTAGTGGATCAGTACTGTGATTATGGTGCACAATATCCCGGGTTCGAGACCTGTCATTGCTTTTTTATTTTACTACTGGCCTGACTGGTAGGGGGGTGTGGCTGTGTTTAGCCGACTTTGCTCAACTTTGCCCAACATTGCTCTACGTTTACTGACATTGCCCGACGTTGCCGACATTGCGCTAGTTAGCGCGGTGCGCAGCTTCACGCAAACATGTTTGGTTTTCGCTAGTTGGCGCGATGCGCAGCTCCGCGCAAAGCTATTGCGATAGTTAAACCAGTGCTTAGCTATGGGCAATTATTCTTAAATGTGCTTAATACTGATAAACCTTGCTTAGCAGTGCTTCACATTGCTTAAGATAGGTTACTTATGCATTCATTAATATGCATGACCATTTCACCTTCTTATATATATTTAAAATATCGTTCACTACTACATAGGCCATTTTGATGCATTTTAATAAAATTTAAAAGGTAAATGTCAGGAATTATTTTTATGCATGGATTTCCTACAGAAAATGGAAAGGGGAGTGGTGGGACTCGAACCGGGAATGCCTCCTCTTTGTGCGAAGGCTCTACCACTACACTATTGCTATTTGGCTTAATTTGCATATAAGTGGTTTATTATCTTCTTCGATGTCTAAACTGCTAACTGTAGCTAAGCAATGGGCACACCCGTGCACACACACGCAAATCCAGGCAGTTATATCGTGAATAATAAAAAAAAAATTGTTTTACATTTTATTTCATTTGTACAGGGCTTTTGAATGTGGGGGAGTGTAGTGTTGGGGGTATACACATTTGAGCAGACTCACTCATATCTGCTGACATTTGCAAATTTAGGCACTTGCAGGGGCGTGGATATTTGGACTGCTTGGCAGTCTGACATGCCCCCTGCACTCCTACATGCTCTGTGTTAGCCTGGGAGTTGAGTCAGCATGCCCTCATGCATATGCATGACACGCTGACATCATACTCTTAGACGGCAGTCTCCGAGTAGGACTTTGTTCTTCTTACACGGAGGATTACTGAATCCCCCCAGTGATTTAACTGTGAAAGCGCTAACGTGTTTAATAAAGAATGTTTGTTTTTTATGATTTTTGTTTTACTGGACATGTTGGTTGGAACTGCTCCATTGTTTTGATTCACTCTTATGGTTGTTTGGACTGGATTTTTGTTTTTGAGTGAATCATTCATCTTCCTTGCTGCACTTGTAGTAATTTACAATATATACATGCATTACATACAGAGCGACTGACAAAACACAATAAATATATGCATTACACACAGAGTGGTATACACTGCATGTGTTCTAGATGAATGAATCACTGGAGCTACCTGGGTGACCTGTTGGCACATTATATATTTTACTCTGTGTGTTGCAGACTACCTGACAGTTAATGAAGTAGCTTTGCCTAATGACTGATATACCGGCTTGCCAGGTGGAGCTTTTATAGCAATGTGGGTTTAGTTACATACATTCCCCCACATGAAATAGCATAACATCAAGGAAGTAGTGGGGTATTCTTGAAGTTAGGTTTACCTCATGTCACTCTTTACACAGGACTGCCTCGATTTGGGCAATTGTGTCCTGTGGAGAAAAAAAAAAACAAGAAAAATGTCAAACGTCCTAAGATTTTGGGACAAAAATTATTTCCTAAGTTTCCTTTATTAGTTCTTAGTGATAACTGATTAAAGGCCTAAAAGTCTATGAAAATCCAGACTGTGTATTCATTAAAAAGGTTATTTGATCTACCCATTAATCTAATGTCTCACTTTACTGCATGCATAAAGATAACCTAATCCATAGACAGATCACTGAGTGACAAAGAAATTTAAACCTCAATTTAATTCTTCACTAACTGATTGTGAATGAATACTTCCTACCCCTAGATGGTAAAATAGATTGCAGATCCACATTTATCAGTACTTGAAATTGCTCATCCTGCAATGCCTTGAAAACCAGGGATAGTTTTCCTTGCATGTGTCGATATAGCCACCTGAGTATAAACAAACATGCTCAAATATTATATTATATGAGAGATTTCAGATATAAGGAATTTTTCCAGTATGCGTCTTTTTTATACTCTCCTAGGCCAGCATGAAAACACTTGCAATAAATACAGAAAAATGAGTTATTGTATGCTACAAATAGTTTCATAAGAAAGGTAACAGATTGGGAGTTAAAAACTTTTAAAAATAAGTCCCATTTCTCTCGCAGTCTTTGTCTAGTTTATATGTTTGTGAGTTTTGAGTTTTAGATTTTTATTAAAAGTAATTCCTAGATCTTTATACTCATTCACAACATTAAGGCTTCCAGTTCCTTACCATGAAAAACACATTTATCGGTGTTTATCTGTAACCCTTAATTTCTCAACCAGTTATTTTCCCAGATATACATTAAATTTGTCAGTATCACCAGAATTGGTAAAAAAAGGAACACATTTTAATACAGTTCATGTAGGTGTATTAGCTAAAATTCTTCAGATATCAAAGAGTAAAGAAAAAATTAAAGAGAAGCAGACCTAAAATGGAATCCTATGGGACTTCAGTATAAACTACCTCCCATTCTGTCTTAACTCATTGCTATCTGTCCCTCAGCATGTTTTCCATCCATTTGATCACATAAAGGTTAATTGGTAGCTGTCGCATATAACTAATGATAATAAAATGGGGAATAATGTCAAAGGCCTTTGACAAATCCACATAGATAACCATAATCCCAATAGCAAAATCCTTGGACCTAGTGATAGGATCATAAAAATCCACCAGGTTTTTAAAAGTAGATCTGATCTTATTAAGTCAATTTTGGAAAATATCATGTTGCATAAAACAATAATTTTGTATCTGATGTGGATGTCTGACATTTCCTTGACAGTCAGAAACACCAACTGACAAATAACTGCACCACAAACCTTGAAAGACATAACTCTAGCATGCAGAGTCAGTGGGGGGTCTATATTACAAGCCCCCCTGCACCCCTCGCTACTTAAATATACCATCTCTGAGATTGCACCACATTGAACATAATGGAAATGTCTGCTTATGGAGATTTCCATTCAAACGTGCAAACTTTTACAAATTTGAACTTATGGTCTTGATCATATGTGGTTCGAACTTGTAAAAGTTCAATTATGTGATAGGAACCTAGTCAGGGGGGGTGTGTGGGTGGTGCATGGGGGCTTGCTCCAACAAAAAAAGTTGATTTTCTTCTTTTTTTTTTGTTTCAGTATTATGTATTTAGAGGTTTGCAGTATGACCATTTGTTAATCATTGTTTAGGATTTTCAAGGAAATGTCATGAATCCATTTGAAACACCTTGCTATTATATGAAACAGCATAAACTACTCAAGTTCAACAAGAATAATATTTTCTTTTAACAAAAACATTGATGTCCAATCCTTTGCAATGTTATGCATATGATTTCTTCTGCAAAATGTGGCAAAACCATAAAAAAGGTCCCACTATTGGCATTTGAAAAGGTGACAACCCTACTTGAGGCAGATGCTTATGATAAAGCCACCACTTCCCCTGCTACCACTGAATGGTCCTTGAGGCCACAATTCTCAAAGCCATACATACCTTGTCCCCATAGAGGGGTACTTTGTGTATCCCACAAGCCTGCATATGAGGGTGACACTTCTTTACCAGCTCCTAAATGGTGTCACAAAAAATACAAAAATAAAAAAATTCTTGGCATAGAGGGAATAAGATTTGCATGTGGCATGGATGGATGGTTCAACAGTAACTAGGACAATGACTTGCATCTCTTTGACAACCATCAGTTATAACAGCCTCTGTCATATATATATATATATATATATATATATATATATATATATATATATATATATATATATATATATATATATATATATGTTGTGGCTACCTCATATATATTTTCATGGTCTTTCTCCTGTAACTTGAAGATTTTACTGCTGTCAACAATTCTGGTGGTATGGTCCTTCCACACAAAATACATGTTTTTGAATTGCTCTGCTATATTGGGGTACCTTCATTTGCATCTACTATTGCCCACATTTTAATATTGTTGCTCATGTTCATATCATTACACCACCATTTGCATATTATGCTGCCATGGTAATTCTTAGCCTTCACCAATCTTGCACAGTGTGCCTGTAAACCCTGCTCACTGTATGACTGCTTGCCATGAAAAATTACCTACCATAATGAGAGAAATGGCATTGAATTCCATGGGGGATATTCATAGGTTTATAGATACATAGGCACTTACAAAGCTATTAATCTGTGAGGATCTTAAGAAGCCTATCCTTACATTCCCATGATAAATTTAACACTTATATTTTGCATATGGATAGCACAGAGATGGGCCGAATAAAGCTATGTTGGGACATCTGTATGTTTCCTGTATCAATGAGGGACAGTGGTAATAAACTGGGGGTGAATTTGTGGTTACTAAACTTTAGTTCAAATTATGTTTGAATACAATAAGAGAAGAATTTTGCTTTATATGGAATACAGTTCCATAAAAGTGGTATTGTCTCTGATATACATCTATACCATCAACATGTTCTGTTTATTTTGACTGAGAGCTCTTGAGCAGGTGTTTATGATACCACTGGACTTGGACTTGTAAATGTATAATATGTCTGATATAACAGAGTCTGTTGAAGCTCAATATGTGTGACACAGGTCACCTCTCAGTGGCCTGTATAATACTGAGAAGAGGGAGAAGGCTTTGAGATGGTGTGTATAATTTTTACAATTTAGGCCACTGATTTTTTTTTTTTTTTTTTTAGCAAGAAAGCATAGTGGTCATTCTAGCTGTGACAAATGTTTAGACAGGTGCAATCCAAAAGGGGTATTATACTCAATGATTAGCCTAATGAGTGCCAAGTACAGTGGAACAATTACATCCCTGTATTTGAATGCAATACCTTTAGACATAGGCTGTGTGATGAAAAAGGACTAACAATCCAACACCCAAATACCCACTACCTTGACACTTCCCCATCCCATATCTGGGGAATTAAGATATAATGCTGTCATATCTTGACTGTTGTTGGCTAGACCTATAAAGGTTTTTGTACCATCAGCCTAGTAATTACCTTTGAGCCTGTGTCCATAACTTACAACAATTGATATGTGGTGATCAACAGACAATTCATTATCAACATAAGTTCCCAGAACACTAACTATAGGTTCATAGGTTCATAGGTTCATAGGTAGATACTAGGCTATCTGCCCTAGGGCATTTATAAGCCTAGCCAGAGTGTATTTGGCTTCCGCCTCCCTATTTGATTAGCCTACTGTGCCTCTGTAAAGTAGGTCACAGAAGGTACCCTTTTAAGATTAGTTTACTGTGCCTCTGTCTAGCAGGGACACAGAAGAGATCCCAAGGGTGAATTTGCGATTTCCCATCCACGCGTCCAGATTTTGCTTGAAGAGGGTCAGCGAGGGGCTGTGTCTAACATGAATTGGGATTCTATTCCAGAGTGACGGGAGCCTCTGAGAAATGAATCTGTCCCTCCAGCATGTCCTATTTATTTTTGTGCTGAGGTTTAAGTCCCTGGAGCGTGTAGCTCTAAGGGACTTGGATTTTTTGAGGTGGAGCATGTCCATTAATTCTGGGTTTGACATGGCTTTGTACGTCAGGCATAGATCGTCTCTGAGTAGGCGGTAAGCAACTGAGTAGAGCTGGAGTTTCTTTAGTCGAGCTGCATAGGACATCTGTTTGTGGCCCATGATCCTCTTGGTGAGGTACTTTTGGGGTCTCTCCAGTTGCTGCAGGTGTCAGGTAAGGTACATCCCAAAAGGGGCATTGTATTCAATTATGGGCCAGATGAGTGATGAGTAGAGGGGCACAATGACCTCTCTTGATCTAGATGCGAACCCTTTCGTGATAAGGTGGGCTATATAGAAGGTCTTTCTAACCACTTTGGCAACGTGATTATCAAAGGAGAGATTACTATCTATGTTGGTCCCCAAATCTCTAATTACTTCTTCCATACTTAATGGATTACCACCTATGTGGTAATTTGTGGGCACCTTGTTTTTCCCAAAGGGGATGACTATGCATTTTTTACCATTTATCTTGAGGCTGTGGCTCTGGCACCTAGCATCCGTCTCTGTGAGACCCTTTTGGAGGATGCTTGTGTCAGCTGAAGATTCGATTATGGCCTCCAGTTTGCAGTCATCTGCGAACTTTGTCAGCCATAATCCCCCCGTGTTAGCCTGAACCTCAGAGAAGTATATACCGAATAAGAGAGGTCCCAGAACTGAACACTGTGGGACGCCACTTGTAACTGGTTTGGATTCGGACATGGCACCTGCGATTCTGACCATGTGGGTTCTATCTCTGAGCCAGTTTGCAACCCATCTTGTGATATAGGGGTTGATATTTAAGCTGGTAATTTATGATGCCCAAGTGGGGTATTGTGTTGAAGGCTTTTGCGAGGTCCAGGTATTTTAGGTGTGTGTTGCCAATGTGATAGCTACAAGGGTAGTCATGCTTGCCAAAAGACACCATTATATACTTCTTGGCATTTACTTGTAGTCTATGGTTTTGACACCAGCTATTTGTTCAGGACAGTCCTTCCTGGATGATCTTGGTGTCCTCCAGGGAGTTTATGATGGCACTGAGTTTGCAGCCATCTGCAAACTTGGTCAGCCATGAAACCCTAAGATTAGCTTTGACTTTGAACAGGTAAATGCCAAAGAAGAGTTCCTTGAGGACTGTGCCCTGGAGTACATCACTAGTGAATGGTCTTTTGGAGGAGGTACAGCCACCCACCCTATCTTCCTGGGTCTGTTTGTGAACCAATTTGCTGTTCAATGAGTTACATAGGGACTGGCATTTATCTGAGAGAGATTATCTATACTACCTGAGTGTGAGATAGTGTTGGAACTTGTGAGGTCTAGATATGTGGTGTGTACTGCTTTGCCTTCATCCATTGCTTCAGTAACTTTTTCAAACAAGTTGACCAGGTTAAGTAGATAGGATCTGCTCTTGATGAATCTGAACAGGACTGGTTCGAGAGTCTGTAGGATATATATATATGGGTCCCTATCAAATGATAGAAAGCTACTTATGTAGTATTTAAAAACCTTAGCATTTGGAATCAATAAAACCACTTCTACTGTTAATATGGGGAATGCACTAATTCGCTCTTTATTTTTAACAGCAATACAAATTAAAATTCTGCCTGGCTGTACGACAGTGGCCATTCTATTTAGCAATGCTTCTGTGTGTAATTGCTCTTAGTACCACCTAAGCTTTCCATTCCCTTTAATTCCTATTCTTTTTTACTTACCTATGCAGTTGTATTTGTATATGATATTTAGCTGGCAAACATTTTAACCTAATAAATAATTCACCATAGCTGTGCAAGAAATAATTATTATGGCTCTGTACCAAATTTAAGCTGTTTTTGTGACTGTTTTTATACATTTTATATTATTTTTATAAAGTAAAGTTGTTTTAACAATAGTAGAGTCTTATAAGCCTTGTCACCCAAAACAGTAACAGAATTATGTTCTTTAAGCTTTATACATTTTTATTTTGTATTTTGACCTAATAGGCCTCCATGGGTCTATATTATGATATCGCATGCGCAGAAGAGCGAATGACACATAATCGATCCCATGTAAGCAAAAGCTTACAACGTCGAAACCTCAGAACAGTGACTTTTTCCCAAGGGAAAAAAATCGCTGTTCCAAAAAAAAACTGTAAAACATTACATAATGTGGGGGGCTTTGCCCCCACACCTCCCTACTTAAATATACCAACTCTGAGATCGCACTACAGTGCCAAAAAGGCAAAGCAGCAAAAGTGGCCACACAAATTCTTTCCCAGGGAAAGAATTTGCTGAAAAGCTGCTTCGCTATTTTGACTTTTCGCTCTTTTCAGTTCGACAAAAACGCATTTCACAACCTGCGTCTGCGATGTAATAAGTAGCCTAGTTCCATTTGGTGAAGAGAATATTTTAACAGTGTGTACACAACCATTCCCATACACCTGCATCTAGTTCGAATTCAATATCTTGATTGCTAATTCTTAGTATTTCTTTCCAGGTGTCTCAGAGACATGTACAGATTTCATTACATCAAAGCTTTTCATTTTTCTGTTCAACAGAATGCAGAGATTCTTTGAACATTCCTGTTTCTCCTTGTACACAGTTTCACAAAATATCTTTTCCCAGTACAGATTCTGTAAATTTGATGAAATACAGGACAACTTATCCTTATAGCCACCTCTAGTACATAAGACATACATTTTATTTGGGCACTCTTACATTTTCTGGTCTCTGTCTTTTTAACATCACAGTGTTGGAAAGCTTTTTCATATCCTCTATGTCTGCTTCACATTCTCACTTAATTTTTCATTTTTGCCCTAAGTTTGTATTCACATTTTATCTTGCATACAGCTTATTCCTCAGTTAATTATTTTACCCATGTGCTAGTAATTTCACATAATCTGTTCATATTTACCACTGCTGGTAAAACCTGATCTTTATCTTCTAATAACATGCACTTTTGTTCATTATTTCTATCTTTTGTTAAGGAATCGTACAAGACACCAAAATCAGTTTTTAGGCCCCAGTCCACCTTGACCATTAAGCATCACAGACACCCTATGGATTAATTTATTGCATAGCATGTGAGAGCCCCATATCCCATTGAGTCCCACAGGGTTGAGAGTTGGATACTGTGATTGAAACTATCATTTGCAGTGGACTGGGGTTTTTGCTTTTAAGCCCTAACTCTCTGCTTGTGCCCAGTAGAAATAATAAATGGTGACATCCTGTGAGACAGTGACTGCTCCGGCTTGGCAGGAAGATGTGAATTATTTGTTAACTTCTATGTCATCTTGTAAGGAGAAAACTTAATCAGGGACAAAATGAGACTGTAATCTAACTTATAGCAGTGAGGAACCTCTGGAAATTCGGCAATCAAGCTCGCAGTGCAAATGGTTTGATGATTTGATGTCTGCAGGGCCTGTGGGGCCTGCAACACTCCTTGAGCTACAAAAACTGGGAATGTAACTAAATCATGGTTCAATCTGCCTTGCACAAGCAGTAATGATACCCATCAATCACAGAAGATGAAGGAAATGAAAGGCATGTGAAAGAGCAAGGAAGACAGCTTCAGCTGGAATCACTTCCAGACTAAAGGCAGACCCATACAGGCCTTTATTTCCATCCATGTTACTAGAAAATGTCCGTTCATTAGATAAGCAAATGAACTACTTAAGACTGGAGCTAAATGTGGCAATGTGAGGTACTGCCAGCTATGCCAGGAGAAGTAAGGCAATGGATGTGTAACATATACCATCACATCTAGCTGTAATTTTGTAAACAATTATATGTCATTTGTATGCCAAACTGATTTGTAAAGATGCTTGTGTTGAAAAATGTATTTTTAAAGCTGCATATGTTAAAAATGTACTAACAGTGTGTCCTGCTGGACAGAAAAAGAAAAAAATAAATGCATTATTATAACTGTTTAAATGTATATATTTTAACAGATGATACTGGAAGAGATAAGGTTACTCTCAAGTTTTGAAAAATAATATGAAATTAAAATACTGGGCCTAGGCCATAAAGATGTTATCTCACAGTTGAATGAAGCCAGAGATGCAATTAATGTAAGAAGTATGGTTTATTAGCTCCTGTAGGGACAGTGGAAGTGTTTTATGGTTTATAACTTCCAGAAGCTGCAGAAGATCTTAGTAAGGCTGTGTGTGTGTGTGTGTGTGTGTGTGTGTGTGTGTGTGTGTGTGTGTGTGTGTGTGTGTGTGTGTGTGTGTTATTGACACATAGGTACTAAATCTTGGCTGTTTCTAGTAATGGGGGGTTTGCATGGGAACTAGAAGTCAGATGACCAGCTGTGTGTGATGTCATTCTGGAATTCATCACTAAAATAATGTTTAATACTAGGCGAGACTGAAGTCTTATAGCAGTCTGTCGTTGGGACTTGACACAGCAGGAAGACCACTCACCTATTTCGTCTTGCAGTGAATCCCCCACTCCAGTGTCAGTGATGAGGAATGAGACTCATTGGTTACTGGCCCAGAGTGGGAAGTCACATATTCATGGCAGTGATGGGATATTAATTGACCTTCTTTAACCTGTAAGCAGTTGGCACTAAAGGTGTGTCCTCTCAGCAGCCACAAGATAAACATTCAGGGTTTCATTTCACAATAGTTTTATTTATTTATTTTCTGTTAGTTTAGTTTAGTCAGAGAAAGCAGGCAAAGATGTCAGCAGAGGATTATGGCAAGCTGACAAAGAACCAGTTGGCAAAGGTGTGTGAAGCCAAAGGACTGGCGCATGCCAATCTGACTAGAGAGGAAATTATTTCAGCCTTAGTCATGGCTACAACACAGACCAGCAACCAGGAGGACAACAAGTTTGGTGATGGGGATGTGCAGCCCTCAGAAATAGGACAGTTAATATTTTCCTCAGAGGACTTAAAAATCCACCTGGAGTTAAAGAGACTTGAACTGAAGGCCAAACATTGGGAAGTAGAATCAGCTGAGAGACTTTGGTGTTTGGAGGCTAAAGAAAATGAGAAGCAGTATCAACATGAGAGGGAGATGACCAGATGTATGTCATGTCATTCTGGAATCCATCACTAAAATAATGTTTAATACTAGTTGTAACTGAAGTCTCATAGCAGTCTGTCTTTGCTACCTGACAAAGAAGTAAGACCACTCACTTACTTCACCTTGCCTTGCTCTAGTAAGTGACCAGGGAATAGTAACTCTTTAGATTAATCAAGAAATATACTGAGATTAGTTAAGTACTGCTTTTCTCTATCTGTGTGAATCTATTCATGTGTTATTTTAATATTTCCTGTGGTTGAAACTCTGGTGTTTATTGTAAGTAGACATTTTGTATTTTCATGTTCTTTTATTATTTATTATTAAATATATTTAAACTTTTATTGTGGCTGGTCATTTACAGAATATTTTAACCTTTGAGAGTACTCATATATGTCTGGTGAGTCTGTGGCCACTCCTGAAAGCCTTACTGCATTGGTGAAACTATCATTCATATTAAAATTAATTTCTCTCAGTATAACTGAGTATCCTTGTAAGAGCATTAGAGTAGCTAGCTTGGGAGTGCCTGGTGGCAGTAACTACCTTATAGTCTGGGTAGAAGGGGGCATAGCTAGTAAACATGTGCCATCCTTTCGTGTGTGTGTGTGTGTGTGTGTGTGTGTGTGTGTGTGTGTGTGTGTGTGTGTGTGTGTGTCTGTCTGAAAATCAAATCTCAAAGAGTGTGTTTGTCAGCTACTTGGAACAGGGACACAAAGCACTGGTTTCACACAGAGAGTGGTGTAGGACTTGGCTTGGATACTCAGTTGAAGACTTAACTCTGCAGCTGTGCCAGTGGGAAGCCTTAGATGGGGGAGACACCCAGACACTGGGGGTGAGTATTTTCTATGCATGCTCTTAAGGGAATTGTGCTTAGTGGATACAGCTGCATTTGGAAATACTGGGTGTATCTATTTTTGATCTAAGTGAAAATCCCTCTTCATGTCAGTGTTGATGATTGAGGCTCCTTGATTACTGGCCCAGAGTGGGAATGTCACACTAACTACTACTGTTCTGTTCTTATTTTCTCTGAAACTTGGCTAAACTCTAATATAAATGACAGTGCATTATACTTGGAATGGCTCTCATTATTCACAGCAGACAGGATACAGTCTCTCAGTGGAAAAAAAGGATACAGTCTCTCAGTGGAAAATCATGTGGGGGGGTGTGTATCTATGTAAACAACAGATGGTGCACTAACTGCCAGATAATCTCCACCAACTGCTCTGAAAACATAGAGTTCATGTCACTGAAGTGCAGACTGTTCTACTTGCCAGGGGGAAATTAATGGTGTAAGTATTATAACTGTATACATCCCTAGCAGTGCTAATACAAATGACGCGCAAGATACCCTAAACAAGGAGATCAGTGATTTGCAAATTCAGAATCCAGAAAATATGCACATAGCTAGTTTCACTGTGTGTGAAGTATTAACTAGAAATTTTCTACAAATGTAAGCATCTGGTTGGGTTTGTTTGTTCTGATTTTTACATATTCAGGCTTGTGTTTTGGGCCTAGTTGTTTGTTGGTAGAGGCTGTGTGTCTGAGCACATGTTCCAGGCCATCTTAGTTTAGCCAAAGCCAGTATAGCATTTCAGTGAGAGTGAAGTGTTTATGGTCATTGGCTGATTGAGGTTACCTGGACTACGGCTTGGAGTAAGAACCTCATTGGTTCTTTCAAGCTTTTTTTTTTAAAGTTGTTTCAGGTTTCAACTTTGTTACTTAAGAAGTTAACTTGTGAGTGTTTCTGCCATTTCACGCTGAGCTAATCGGAGGAAGGGCACTGAGCAAGCTGATCTGTGATATATAACATTAAGCATCCTGTTTTTTGTTTATTTTTACAAGTTATTTATAGAACTTTTATTGTCTGCAAATAGTCTTCTAGATAGTTTCACTGTGTGTGAGGTATTAACTAAAAATTTTCTACAATTGTTAAGCATCTGGTTGGATTTGTTTGTTCTTATTTTTGTTTTCCCCTCCCTCCCTATTGGTATCCTGTTTTTAAACTTGATGGCTTTGCAGTTGCCCGCCCCTACTGTACAGTTGATCTGGGACACTCCTCCCAGTCTAGTGTCCATTACCTCATTCTACCTAATCCAGGGAGAACATTTGAGAAGGCCAACCAACTTAATTTCTGCTCCTCCTTTCCCCTTTCCACTTTACAAAAAAAAAAAAAAACTTTCTAAGCTTGTTCCTGCCTTTCCTGTAAGTCATCTAGTCCAGATACAGACTTGCTGTATCCAGGACTATTTGTAAGCTTCTGAGCTCCCAAGCCTTTCTGTGTTGGAGAGAAGCCTTCTAGCTTAATTTTGTTTCTTAGAACTAGCCAGTTTTTTTAGTTTCAGCACTCAAATCTGTTTCTTAGAGCTCAGCACTTATTCAGAACTCATTGTAAACACTAAATAAGCTACAAATTTCTACAGCACTCAACTTTCCTCACTTGTCTAGAGAAAAACAGTTTTTAGTACTTAATAAATAAGCACATATCCGGGCATGTCTATAGTTCAGCTCCTGGTGTTTTCTCCTGTCTACCTGATGAATCTGGGCATCTTGGGACAATGCAGCAATTGCCTCATGTACACAGACAATCCTATCCTCCTACCACCCAACACTATAACCGTTGAGAGATGCACTTATATACCCAAACTGGAAGCAAAGCTCTCTTCACCCAGGACTGGACTAGACAGTCAATAAGAGAAGGTAAACACTTGCACCATACCACACTCATCACATAGTCCCTCAAAACCTACACCACCAAAACACACACATAGAAACACAAAACACACACTTACATTCAAGGAGGCTCTCAATAAAAATCTACCCAAGCAACAGGGACCTCCAAAGCAGAAATGCAAGAAGCATCTACCCCCCAGCACAACACAAATGACTCATAGCCCACAAACTGTGTGTGCCACTCAACCACAGCCCATAAGGCATAACAACGTACCCAACACTCTAGTCATAGGTGACTCTATAGTCAGGCATACTGATGTTCCACTCACCAGGCTAAACAAGGAGAAAGTTACTGTCAGCTGCCTGTTGGGTGCCAGGATCTGCCACATAATGCATGCACTCAGGTCACTCCACAACAAATACAAATATGACTCTGTCATTGTCCATATTGGTGTGAATGACCTGAGATGTACCCCCCTGGACTACATGAAAAGAGACATGGAGGAGCTGTTCAATCTTGTAGCCCAGGCAGGTATGACCCTAGCCCTGAGTAGCATCTTGCCATCACCCAGAATGATACCACAATATAAGGACAAAATGATTGACTTCAACAATTGGCTAAACTTCTGCTATCATTCTAAGGGATCCAGTATCTGTCTTCCTGGTATGACATGATCGACAAACCAAGGTGCTTTGCCAGAGATGGCCTGCACCTGTTGCCCTTGGGATTCCGGATAATGGCTAAGGCTCTTGCCACCCCTATAGTGCCTTTTTTAGGGAAGGTTCAAATGAAAAATTCACCACCATAACAGGTACAAGCAAGCAAAATCTGAGGGTAATGCTACTCAATGCAAGAAGTCTAAACCTCAAAATGCACTCACTCGAGGCACGCCTTAAAATGGAGAACATCAACATCTGTGCAGTGACAGAGACCTGGTTCAAGGCTCCAGAGAGCACCCTTGCATTACCAGGCTATAATTCATACCACACCATTCAGCCACCTAACCTGGACTGAAACACTAAAGGCGGAGGCGTGCCCATATTCATTAAGAATATCCACACCTCCAGGCTAGTTACTCAGCATAATGCATCCGAAATTATCCAAGTGCAACTAACTCTGGGCAAGACCACAATCCAAATTGTAGCTTGTTACAGATCCCTCACCATGCCCTAGGATTCCCACTCCTCATTTCTTAATACACTGGAAAATATTAGGGTACAACCTAATACCCTAATAATGGGTGATTTCAACTACCCCACCATTAACTGGGAAAACTACTCATGTACAAACGCTTGTGCTCAACGTTTTCTGTAATTCATAAATTCCAATGCCTTGGATCAACTTATCCACACCCCCGCCAGGGGCAGCAATATCTTAGACCTGGTCATTACCAACATGGGCAACCGGTGTTCCACACCAGAGGTCAATTCCTAGTTGGTCAGATCTGACTACAAGCTAATCACCCTAGACATCCACATCCCACCCCCACCCCCCATTAGGGAAACCACAGTAAAAAATTTCTCCAAAGCCAACTTCATGCTTCTTAAGACAGAAGTGGCAAACGTCACGGCACCCATGCTGATGGACAATAGAGGTATGACTACTGAATCCTATACAAATGCACTTTATAAGCACTTACACGAGTGCATGGATCATGCAATCCCTAATAGAACCAAGATGCTATCCTCCAAAAAACGGAAGCCAATCTGGTGGTCCCCTGCCATAAACAAACTCTACAACAGAAAAAAGAGTGAAATCCCATGATTGGAGGAACTCCCTGGTCAGCCTCAGTAAGAAGCAGAGATCCATCATAAACTCCTCCAAAGCTAGTTACAAAAACAAAATTGCCACTGATTCTAAAGACAACCACAAAGCATTCTATATCTATGTCAAGAATCTCAATGGCAACACTCAGATCTGCTCTGAATTACAGCACAATGGCACTAAATATACAGAACCAACTGATATTGCCAACATCCTGGCAGATAGGTTCAGTGCTAACTTTATCCCTCTCTCACCCCCTAAAGGGCCCATCTCTATAAAGAATGCAAAGTTCCTGTAATCATGGTTGCACAGGTAAAAAACACACTCTCCAAAGCCAAGAACACAGCATCCATGAGACCTGACAACATCCCATGCTGCATTCTACATGAACTACAGAATGCACTGGCACCCCACCTAAGTACCATGTTCAATCATAGCCTCATCTCAGACTTTGTGCCCACTGAATGGTGCACAGCAATGGTTATCCCACTCCACAAACAGGGAGCTACTACGGACCCCAGGAACTACTGGCCCATTAGCCTGACTAGCCTGGTTTGCAAGGCTATGGAATGTTTCATCATGGAACTTATAAACAATGACATTGGTAATCTCCAAACTCTGGAACCTACTTAGTTCGGGTTTGTAAAAGGCAGATCATGTCTCCTAAACCTGATAGACTTCTTTGAGGTGGTCACCAAAGCTGTAGATGAGGGTAAGGTGGTTCACACAGCCTATCTAGATCTCGCCAAGGCTTCGACACCATCCCCTACTCTGGAATTATAGATAAACTCACTAAACTAGGTATAAATCCCTATGTCACAAGATGGGTTGCCAACTGGCTCACTGACAGAACCCACACTGCGAAAGTAGCAGATTCTAAATCCAACTTCAGACCAGTGACAAGTGGAGCACCACAGGGTTCAGTCCTGGTTCCTCTCCTGTTTGGTATCTACTTCTCTGAAGTACAGACTAACACAGAAGGTCTTTGGCTAAGAAAGTTCCCAGATGACTGCAAACTAGGAGCCATAATCAAAACTCCTAACGATGTGGACATCTTACAAAAGGGCCTCACTGAGACAGATGCCTGGGTGTCAAAGCCATGGCCTCAAGCTCAATGCCAAAAAGTGCATTGTCATCCCTTTTGGTAAAAACTCTGTACCTATGAACTACCACATTGACGGTAGTCTACTTAACACCAAAAGTGTGATAAGAGACCTTGGGACACAGGTGGACAGTAGTCTCTCTTTTGATAATCGCATCACCACAGTAGTCAGGAAATCCTCTTACATGGCACACCTCATCACAAAATGTTTTTCATCCAGGAAAAAAGAAGTCATTGTTCCCCTCTTCTCATCACTCATTAGACCCATTATAGAGTACAATGCCCCTTTTGGTATGTACCTCACAAGACATCTACAACAACTGAAAAGGCTGCAGAAATACCTCACAAAGAGGATTACTGGCCTCAAAAAGATGCCCTATGCATACCATCTCAAAAAACTCCAGCTTTACTCCGTCGCATATCACCTACTCAGAGGTGATCTCTGCCTAACATACAAAGCTATGTCAAACCCAGAGCTGTTGGACATGCTCCACCTAAAGAAATCCCAATCCCTCCGAGCTACATGCTCTATGGACCTAAACCTTGTCATCACAATAAACAAAACATGCTGGAGGGATAGATTCCTGTTCCAGAGACTTCCCATACTCTGGAACAAACTACCTATCTATATCAAACAAAGCTCCTCATTAGCACTCTTCAAGAAAAATCTTGATGATTGGATGGGAGAAAGGATGGGAGATAGGAAATTCACCCTGGGGATCACTTCTGTGGCTCTGCTCGATAGGGGCACAGCAAAATAATTTTCTTGGGTGGCAAAAGCCAGGGTACCATTTGGTTAGGCTTATATAGGCCCTAGGGCCAATAGCCTAGTACCTACCTATGAACCTATAATAGCAGGAGACTTTAACAGAAGTCAACCTGAAGTCAGTCCTTCCTCACTATTACCAACATGTGAATTTCTGAATTTTGCAACCAAGGGTGAGAACACACTTGATGAAGTCTACACCAATGTTTAACTGGCATTCAAGGCATTTCCTCATCCACACCTGGGCACATCAAACCATATCTCCATCATGTTAGTTCCATTGTACAGACCATTACTAACCAGAGGAAAGCCATCCACAAAGCAAATAAGGGTATGGCCAGAGGGAGCAATATCAGAACTTCAGGATTGCTTTGAATGCACAGATTGGAATATGTAATGAGAGACAGTCACTATAAATCAGCAAACCAACCTGGAGGAGTACATAGAGTCTATGTTGGGTTACATATCCAAATGTGTAGATGAGGAAACAGTCAACAAGTGCATCATCACACAGGCCAACCAGGAAACCCTGGCTCACAAGTAGAGTTCATAAGCTCTGAAAGTAAGGAACACTGCCTTCAAGTAGGGAAACAAGGATGAGCTCAGGCACACTAGGGCAAACCTAAAAAGAGTGTGTGAGAGGTGAAAAGGGCATATGGTCAGAAACTCCAAAACCATTTCTCTGCTGAAAAGGATGCAAGGTGACTGTAGCAAGGAATTCAGCCCATAATGGATTACAAGCCCACTTCTTCCTGGTGTGAGGACAACACTGAATTCCTGAACAAGCTCACCATATATTTCAGCAGGTTTGAAGAAGAAAACAGCACAAAACCAATGAAAGCTCCAACAAGCCAGAACAAAGAAGTGCTCAGCCTAAATCCAACTAATGTCCATAGAACCCTGAGGAGGATAAATCTGAGAAAAGCGGCTGACCCTGATAGCATAGGAGGTAATCCCCTGAAATCCGAAGAAGAAATAAGGGATCTAGGGACCCAAGTAGATAGTCAGCTTTCCTTCTATGCGACCAATCTGATCACGAAAGGGTTTGCATCAAGATCTAAGGATGTAATGGTGCCCCTCTACACTTCCCTCTTCAGACCCATTATTTAGTACAATGCACCAATTGGAATGTACCTGGATAGACATCTCCAGCAGCTGGAGAGACCACAAAGGTACCTAACCAAGAGGATTACTGGCCTCAAACAGTTGCCCTATGCAGCATGATTGAAAAAGCTAAGACTGTTCTCTGTTGCATACCACTTTCTCAGAGGCGATCTCTGTCTAATGTACAGAGCCATGTCCAACCCAGAATTGTTGAACATGCGCCATCTTAGCAAAACCAAATCTACTCAAGCTACACGCTCTAGGGATATAAACCTCAACACAACAATGAATAGAACATGCTGGAGGGATGGATTCCCTTCACAGAGACTTCCCTTACTATGGAACAGGGTCCCGATCTACATAAGACAAAGCCCCTCACTATCACTCTTCAAGAGGAACCTTGATTAGTGGATGGGTAACAGAAAGTTCACACCGGGGATCACATAAACAGCACTACTAGATAGGGGCCAAGGGTATTAGCTGCTAGTACAAGGGTCTAGGGAACTACTAAAGGGGCGGTGAATACCGCACAACATGGCTGGGCTAATATATGCCTTTGGGCAGATAGCCCAGTACTAACCTATGAACCTATGAACCTATTCTGGGAAGGGTCCTAAGAGACTGTGCTGGACAACTGACAAATGTATTCACAGACATATTCAATACCTCATCGAAAGAAGCCATTGTTCCCAGGTACTTCAAGAACACTACCATAATACCTCTGCCTAAGAAGTTTCCACCAAAGGATATCAACAACTACCACCCTGTGGGTCTCCCATCCATAGTAATGGAGTCCCTAGAAAGGCTGGTCAAGAACTATTTAACATCCAGATTTTCATTATCCTTGGACCCACTCTAATTTGCATACAAACCAAATCAATCCACTGTGGATGCAATTTCACTAGTGCTCCATCTATCGGACCACATGGAAAACAACAACACCTATATGCACATGTTATTCATTGATTTTAGTTCAGCATTCAACACAGTCATACCTCAGTAATTGATAGAGAAGCTAACTCAACTGGGTGTCAGCAGTCCAATGTGCAATTGGATTTTGGACTTCCTTACTGAAAGACCACAAACTTGTGCAGGAAAGAACACCTGAAATAGTATCACCTTGAGCACTGGAGTACCTCGAGGCTGTGTTCTGAGCCCTCTGCGATTCACTCTGCTAACGTATGACTCCACTGCCAAGTACAGCTTTAATCATATAATCAGATTTGCATATGGTACCACAGTTGTGGGTCTCATCAGCAATGAGGAGCAAACAGTCTATAGAGAGGAGGTGAGATAACTGATAACTTGGCATGGTAGCAACAATCTGGCACTCACTGTGAATAAGGCCAAGGAGGTAATTGTGGATTTCAGAAGAAACTATAAGAAGCATTCTCCACTCACAATCAATGGGGAAGCAGTAGAAAGGGTAAAAAACACCAAGTTTCTTGGCCTGCACATCTCAGAAGACTTGTCTTGGTCTGTGAACACAAATGCCATTGTCAGGAAAGCACAGCAATGACTACACTTTCTGTGAAAGTTTAGAAGAGCAAATCTACCAGCTCCTGTTTTCATGACTTTCTATAGGGGTACAGTTGAGAGCATTATGACAAACAGTTGTACAGCTTGGTATGACAACTGCACAATCACAGACTATAAGTTCCTCCAAAGAGTGGTAAAAGTGGCAGAAAAGATTACCAGGACCACTCTACCATCTATTCAAGACTTGCACCAGTCTCGTTGTCTAAATAGAGCCGTGAAAATAGTCTTGGACTGCACTCACCCTACATATGGACCGTTTTTCACCTAACATCTGGGAGGTGTTATCATAACATAAGTTGCAAAATGGCCAGATTTAGCAGAAGCTTCTATCTCCTGGCCATCAGGATACTGAACTCCAATCAAAGCTTACATCATGCTTGACATCAGGGATAGTACGTAATATGACAAGTGAGAAGCATATTGGAGTGCAATAACCTTAAATGGTCTTAAATACCCTGTGCAATCAATCTAACAAGAGTATACTCCTATTTCTGTGCAATATCCTCTGATGCTAAAACAGCATCCTGTGCAATAAGTAACAGCTGTGAAATTTTTGTGCAATAAATATCATGTTTCCTGCGACTAGTGCCAACAGAATCCTGTGCAATAAGTAGCTGAGAATTTTGTGCAATAAATGCTGTGTCTCTTTAGCTTAGTAAATGTCTGTTGATATGTAAAACAGTAAATAATATGTGGAAGAAATGTTTAAATGTAGTAATGTAAATTGTTGTATATGTTAGATGTTTGCACATACAGCCTGGAGTAATGTATTGTGGAGTCTGAATGGCAATAAAGTTTAATATGACTTTGACATTACTGGAGGACATGCAATGGGCAGTGTACTTGACAAGCAAGGATTTATACTATATATATTATCATAGTACTTTTTCTTCTTAGTAAACTGGAAAGGAATTCTTCTGCAGACCTGTTATTTGATTCTTCTCACCTCTGTATGTCTGTACTCTTGAGAAGGCATATTTTTCTTCCTTTTATTATCTGAGTATCACATGGCTCTACCTTTGCTAACCCAGTGTAAAGCCTCTTTTTTGTTAGTAAGCTTATTAAATTAATATTAAAGTTCACTCTTTTTCTAATTAATAAAAAAACATTGTTTTCACAGCATCACAGCATATGATAACATCCAAGAGTGATTTCAAATAGCATATTAGAAGACAGACACTCAATGGCTTCTGTTCCCCTCCTTTGACACTTAAAAGCTTCACTTCCTTGCAGGTCATTGGATTAACTAGTCAACAAGGCATGTGAATGTAAAGTCAATAAAAACTAAATAACCAAAAAGAGAGGGCTCACATAATGTGAAGGGTGCCAACCAATCACAGCTTCAAATATGTATTTAGTAAGACAGCTCCAATGAAAAGTTGAATAACCACAACAAAAGTTCAACTAGCTGTATTTAATCCAACAGGAATACCATAAAAATGAAAAACTGGTTAAGTGCTTTCATCCCTGAGCCGAGACTTCTTCAGAACCAGTCAAAAAACAGTTTAACACTTCCTTAAATACATTATTAAAACGGTCACATGACTCTCTCAATTAATTAATTAAATCTAAATAGCCATATAATTTAGTGAAAAAACTATATAAAAGATGGATGAAAAACAATAAAATGTTAAAAACCAGTGAAATATTCCCCTTAAAACACGAGATACTTGAAATACATTAAAATAACCAAACTATCTTCATTACATGCAATGATAAATACAATTGAAAAATGCAGTTAAAAAAGTAGAACCATTTTTATAAAATCCAGGAACTTTTGTTCCTTAATCCACAAGGAGTGACTAAATATGGCAAATAAAAATGTGAGTAAAATATATTTTATAAATAAAATGTATTTTATAATGTATTTTATAACTTAATTGCTTAAGTTTTAAAATAGGTAAAACAGATATGTTTGTTGATACCTGGGAAGACATAGGCATTTAACCTGAGTTGCCGAAATAACTCTGGTTTCAGCTTGAGTTTCCCCAAGAGCCCCTCTATTCATTGTGAACATAATTCTATTTTACCTGTTTTTCACTAGTTTTTAACTTTCCATTGGAGCTGTCTTACTAAATACTTATTTAAAGCTTTGAAGCTGTGATTTATCAGTACCCTTCACACTATGTGAATCCTTTTTATTTTTGGTTATTTAGGTTATTGGATTAACCTAGCACAGCAGACTGATTCTACCCCTATAATCCAATCTCCACTATCTCCTGAGCATGTATTAGCATCTCTTTGTCAGTTCCATTTATGAGCTTGTATAATCTCAGCTTCATTTATGTCATATTTACGTATACAAGGACACTTTAGAAAATGTCCCACCATGGAGCCCTATCATCCTTTTCCCATTATCTCTCTAATAAACACACAGGTCCCTTTCGACATATTTAGGGATAGAAATGTTTAGAATACTGAATACCAGGTCTCATTCTGTTTATATTCCAGGGATTTCATTTGTAAACTTGAGATAAATCAGGATTCTTAATTAGGTTATTTAACAGTTTAAAATGGTTAAATTATAAATCTACCCTCAATTTATATTCAGTTTATTTCCACAATATTAGGTTAACTTCATCAGAACAAACCATAATTATTGAATGAGTATCTGGTTGTTGTTCTAAATTTCAGTTATGACTAGCATTTTTTCTGCATGTGCTCTTCTTGCAAGTAAAGCCTGAACTTACTTAATTAGGATTTGTAATATATTAGTAAAATACATAAGGAATGCTATCACCCTGGAAGAATTCAAAATCACATTACAATCCTTTCTAAATGCTAAATTTAAGGACATATGCTATAGATCCAGACTTGTAGATCATCTTTCTGGACCGTATGTGTTATCAGCCTGTTGTGCAGTGGTTAGCATTGTCACCTCACAGCAAGAGGTTCTCTGGTTTGATCCTCAGCTGGGGTGCCTTTTGTGGGGAGTCTGCACGTCCTCCCTGTGGTCGCGTGGGTTTCCTCTGGGTGCTCCGGTTTCCTCCCAAAGACATGCAGTAGGTGGATTGGACACTCTAAATTGGCCCTAGTTGTGAGTGTGTGCATGTGTGTGCCTTCTGTGGAAGGTTGGGCACTGGGCTGGCAACTTGACACTGTAAAACTCAACTGCCAATGATGAGCGGATGGGTGATCCGTTGTGGTGACCCCTAACTGGGAAAAGCTGGAAGAAGATGTGTTATCGGCCTTTGAACTTTTGAAAGAATTTCCTCATTATGGGAAGTCCATATGGTAAGCAGCTCCTCCTTCATTATTATTAATATTTTGCATCAAACATTCAGCCATCTCAGGAATAATGCAGTATACTAATTAAAGTGAATGCTTAGCTACCAACTGTACAAAAGCCAGTCTTTTGCTACATACCTTGAAAACAAATGTTAACTATAAACCATCTAGGGAAAGATCACAACTAAGAATGTGTTTACATACAATGCATTTCTAATGTGAAATATCCTGTTTTTCACCCTACAGAGTCAGCTATGACTGGTGTGTTGTGAATGTTATAACACTCTATTGGCTGTATGTGGTGGGCACACATGAGTCTGTGGGCTATAAGCTGGTGATGTTGTCTTCCATGATGGGGGCTACCTCTGGTGCCTACAGTGAGCATGGAGACGTACTGCACAGGTTGTCCTCATAGGTGTGGCCAGTGGTGTAGATTATGTGAGACTATGTGATGGGTGGGGTGTGTTGCGAATGTTACACATCCCCAAATGACTGTCAGGTGCAGTCAGGGTTGGCGACAGCATTACCCCCAGCCATAGCTGTCAGCCTCCTGTCCCCAAAATGAGGAACATTAGCCCTCATACAGTGTGACAAATGGGCAAAACGTGGAACACTTACAACTGGCTTACTAACAGCGTCAACTAGGAAGGGCATATGATGGCTAAAATAGGCTGGTCTTACGTATAAAACAGTGTTTCCAATGAATTAATATGATTCTCATCTATCTAGCCATGGCTAGCAGGTAAACTATGTACAACAATGAATGTGTGACAGACCCTTCCAATGTGGAACCTTGAGGAACATGCACCTTTTAGAACCCCAAATGAGGTACGTTCCCCGTAATGAGGTACACCTGAGAGCTATGGGCCCAGCATGGCTGCAGACGTTCATCCCCCACAGGCTGTAGTGCCGTATGTTGGGAAGTGAGCATTGAATGTGTACATGAGACAATTGCTCTATTGCCACATGTACAACATATCCTTCATATAAACAGGCAGTAGCACTGGTACGTGACAGTTGGACATGCCTGCATATACAACCATGTCCCACATGATATGTGCGTTACGTGTGTACAACAGCTGTCATACCTTAAGCAAGCTGGGAAGTGTAGGACAGCCAGTGTACCTGTGGGAAATGGTGTGGAATGGGCGCTATAGTAATCATTAGCTCATGACATGCTCACATGTTCTGAACAAGTGCCTAGCATGACCATACAATACAGATGGGGTGTTGGATAATATCAACCCACAAGTGGTGATGACAGTCATTTAGGGTGGTACCGCACTGTAACCCTGCTGAGTATGGTGTGCATGTCCATGAACCATTAGCACTGTAGATGTTAGCAGTACAGATGTACAAGATAGCACGGATATTTGATTACACATACCTTTGCATGTCACAAGTGTGTTCCACCAGTGGCCTGTTGACAGACCCACAACTACAAAAGGTGCAAGAGTGACATGTGCACAGCACATCTGTGCCAGATACAGTAGAACAGGGTTAATGTGTTGTACCCCACCCTCATTGTAGCTCATACCACACACACAAATGTTAGGCATCTGTGTATATAAGGCTGTGAATGGCCATGACCTATCAGTGTAGCTGTGTCAGTGTTGTGAACAACATACAGAATGGGCTGAGTGTGTGAGGTGTGTGACATATGTGCACAATCTGATGGATGATACCAGCAGTGCCACTGCTAGGTGAACATCCCTGTACCCATAAACTGCTACCTAGGCTGTTGTCAACATTATGGACACTGTGTAAGGGATGGTGCTGTGCAGTGCACCCCCGACATGGTGACGTCCCCAGGCCCCTTAGGTAGTCATCTGAGGTACCCATGTCATGTCAGGGTGCCATCCAAGAGCACGGAGATCAGTGGCCAGGCATATACAGCACTGCGGTGACCAATATTGGATCACATACCACCTGTAAGAGATAATGGCTATGCATGGATGTGCGATAACAGCCTTCACAATCCACACCTCCACTATGCAGCATGCCATCTACCTTGCAGAAGGACATTTGCTACACCATGATGATGGACATGCTACATGTCTATATCCTGATCTATATGACATATGTCATGGACAGCCACCATCCTAATACTGGGATCGCCACAGGCTGGACAGATCCCTGTGCCATATATGTGACATACTCCCGCCATACCATGCAACCCTGTCCATCAAAGCTGCAGATGTCATCCCAGTCATACATGGTGTGATGGCCACATGGTAGATGTACTATCAACTGACTGGATCAGTAATGTAGCACTGATGCAGCTTGCGGTGGCACAATGGCCATCTATAACAGTGTGGAAACTGTGCTTGCACATGCTATGATTGAAGACCATCCCTGCGAATGTCGTCTGACTATCCATTGTCCCATGTCTATCACATGTGTAATACAGGCGATCTGTGTCAGGATGTTGAGCAGTTGTACAGTGTTGTGTAGATGTATATGGCAAAACACATGCATGTACAGGTGTCATGCGTATGTGTGCGTTGTCACTGCTCAAGTCCATTCCGGCTGTGTCTGTGTTGATTTGTGACATATACACAGCATCCAGGAGTACCGTGGACACATCGAGGCATGTGCAGATAGGTAAGAACACAAGTTCAGGCAAATATACATGCCCACAGCAAGACAGCATTTACATTGAGTATGAACATGTAATGAGGTGACACACATATATGGTGATGATATCCAATGCATAATGGGTGTGACATGTGTGACACAAACACGTCAGTCATGTCGGTGTCATGGTGCTTTGCAAAGATAACTCTGCAGATGCAGTAGATGTCATAGAAATTCATGTGTAGCAGTATCTCTGTACATCTCTGAAACTGTGACCTGTCACCATCATTATGTTTTACAGATAATGCCCCGTACACGCCTCCCAGCATACACCCACCAGGAGGATGATGTCCTCATCCCACAGCTCCATGACAACTATGACTTGTTGTTCAGCCATGTGCCACAGCATGCCCAGCAGCAGGATGACCTGTGGCAGGATCTACACAGGAGGGTGAACGATGTGGATGGCCATAACCACACCTACCAGCAGGTGCACAGACACTGCACAGACCTGATACGACATGCAAAACAGTGTGCCATTGCAATCGCCAGGGAACAAGGTGGAACAGGTAGTGGGCCACCAACCCAGCCCCCACTCACACACACCGAGGAGCTACTGGACAGTCTGGGGACACACAGGAAACAGCATCCAGAAACACTAGCCGCCATTGTGGAGGTGGGTGTCTCCCAACCAATGAGCCTGGAGTTGCCTTGTAAGTCAGTAATGCACATATGGCTTATATATCCCATGTAGTTGCATGTGTCACTGTACATAATGTAAAGTAACAACATATGCCAGGTATGTGGACACACATGCTGCATACTACAGTATGCTATGTTGTGTATGCACACATGTGCATACTATATGCTATTACACAGGTGAATGTGTGCACATGCACAGTGCAACCTGTGGCTGTCATACAGTCATGGATAATGTTCATACTGGTGTGTCACCCCTATACTGGTACCTCTGGCATGCCGCACAGACATGGGTCGGTTGCAGGTGAGACTGTCATCAGTATCAGGCATGTTACAGTGTAGATCTATTTGCTATGTGGCCAGTTAACACTTGCACACCTGATGTTTGTACCAGTTACGATATGCAGGTCGCACCACCATGCATTCACACACGCCACCCATGTGCAATATATTCACACGTAATGATACACAGACTTGAAACCACAGTACTTGTCATTGCAACATGTGTGGTCAGCTGTGCATACAATGGTGGAGGTGTTCTACAATGGAGGCATATGTAGTATGCATTGGAACAACATGTGTGGCACGCACACAGTACCACACAGTGAGCTGTGATATGGGCAGCCCACAAGTGTCACCATTGTGTCATATGCCCCTGCATCGGGTGCACACATTGTGATGTGCCACCTGACATGTCCCAGACATGTAGTGTTCTGTCTGCAATATTGTCACACTATCACATGACCTATACCCCACATACCAAACATACAACCCGTTGTCTGCATAGACCTGTGGAATGTGACATATCTGACATGTATGGGTGTATGTCATATGGGACCATACAGACATGTGGAGAAGATGCCCATCACACACAATTGGCCACCACATGTGCACACATGGCCATGGGGGATGGCCAGAGACATGTAGCCACACAGTACATGGGATGTGTATACACCCTGTTGCACATTGCCCACACATGGTCCAATTATAGCCTTAGTTGACCGATTATACAGTTGATGTGGTACAGTGGACAACCTAAAAGCCTGTGCACAGCTACTGGAGGTGTCACTGAAGTCTACCATATACGATCTGTCGAACATCACAACTGTGTTGCAGTTATGGCTATGCAATGTGTACATATTATGCATTCTACAGCAACATACATGCCTCATGTTGCCATGCAATGGCACAGTGTCTGTACTTCACACTGTATAGCAATGTAGACGGCTCTCACTACCCTCCCATGCTCATGCACATTTGCTAAACATGCATTCTATCTGTAGGGCATACACACAACACTGCAATGTGAAGCCCATTATGATGCTGTACATGTGTCAGGACACCATTGTGTCAAACATGTATGCATGTTAATGCACATGTCAGCAAATTACATGTCAAGGTCACTTCAGCCATGTGTACTGTTATCCTGTTCTGGGCCACATGGTGTATCATGGGGATGCATGCATACTACCATGATTGTGTGAACTGCATGGCTACTGATATGACACCTGCTTGCTGTAGTGTGCACCCTAGGGAGGTATGCACTATTAATGTCTGAGCTGCATGCCCTCTGCTCTGTCGCAGGCATGCTCCATGCGATCTGACAAATCACATGCATGGTGTGTCTGTGTGTGTCTGTGTGTGCCTGTGTGTGTGTCTGTGTGTGTGTGTGTGTGTCTATTGTACTTTACAGTATTTCTTTGCATTCACAGGTGATGTAGGTGTGTTACCCTCCTGCGGTCCATCTGATTTTGGTGTCCCCACAGATACTAGCGGTGATGAACATATGCATGAGGTATAGGCAGGGTTGTCAGGGGCTGAATCTGTGCCAGTGGTTACCATCCCAGCTATGTCCCCCTCTTCCCCGCACACAGTTCTGCTGCCAACACATACCGCATCACCGGTGGCCATAGAGGAAGGACAGTCAGCGTCTGTTGGCGTGGAACAGGAACATGTGGTGGCTACAGAAGGTGTGTCTACACACCATGGTGTCAGTGTAATGACTGCAGATGTGCCACATAGGCATGTGGCCAGTGCTGCTCGTAGGAGGACCTCTGGCAGACATGCACCTGCAGAACAGAGCGCAGCAGCTGGTATCACCAGACGCATGTTCCAGACTGTAATGGCGGCACAGGCACGTGCTGAATGGCAGAACAGAGAAGGGAAGAGGCTTCAGAGGGCTGCTATCCATACCCTAAATGACAACATCCAGGCATTGGCAAATGCTCAACAGCAGATTGCTAATGTTCTGGATAGGCGACTAGGTGAAATGGTCAGAATCCTTGACCGAGGCATGGCAATCCATGAGCGGGAGCTGTCTGTGCTGGAACACCTGGTAGGAGTGAGGCATAGGCCACGTGGACGTAGGCCAGCAAAACCACCTAGTGTAAGTCGACGTAAGTGTGCCACCTCACATGCCAGCTCCCATAGTGCCGGTAGCAGTAGCAGTGCAGCTGCTGCTGCGCTGTCAACACCAGGACACAGCAGGCCACGTGGACATGGCCCTGGATGGTCTCAGTGGGGACACGTTTCCAGTGGACATGTGTCGTCGGACAGTAGCCACTCTGTACCTCCACCTGGTAGTGCCCTTGCAACCCCAGGCAGGCACAGGTCACATGGCTGTGGATGGACACAGTGAGCTGTACAACCTGCACTGTACAATTTGGGGCTGTCAATTATACCCCGTGTACGTATCACAAATGGCAGAACTGTGTACATACATACACGCACACAGCAAACACAACTGTAGGGCTCCACAACATCCACATGCATTCTGCACAGACATGTCCAGTCAACTCACTGGCCCTTATACACACACATGATGTTATCCATTGGTGCAGCCTATGCCCCTGGCAAACATATCACCCTGTGCATATGATGAAGCCTGTGCCGCATCCCTGTCATCCACACCATCGGTGCAGGGTTATGCACAAATATTCTGATGCACAGGGTGAACAGCATAGTGAGAGGTGTATGTAATACCTGTGTATGCATAGTGAGGGATGTGTATGTTGCAGTGGTTGTGTGCAGCCTATGGCCCTGGCAAACATATCACCCTGTGCATATGATGAAGCCTGTGCCGCATCCCTGTCATCCACACCATCGGTGCAGGGTTATGCACAAATATTCTGATGCACAGTGTGAACAGCATAGTGAGAGGTGTATGTAATACCTGTGTATGCATAGTGAGGGATGTGTATGTTGCAGTGGTTGTGTGTGAATACTGAGTTGTGTATGTGACATAGGTTGTGTACTGTTGACATGCACCAGTCACACCATGTAGTGCAGGTGCAGCATGCATTGTGATGTGTTCACGGTATGTGTCTCGGTTACATCTGTAGCACCATGTTGGTTGTGATACCCTGGTTCCCTCCTGTGGTGTACTTGCATGTGCCTACAGGTAGCAGTGTTTGCAGTCCCCCACGTGTAACTGTGGAGTACACACAGGCACGTCTGGCAATATCAGCATGCTACATGTACCTTCATCCTGACTGTTGGACACACAAACATGACACAGATGTCCACACATATACTGCACCTGACACATGTGGTCGGTGCCACAGGCTACACTGGACAGAGACGTTACATACATAGCAGGACACATTACAGGTATGGTGACATGGTGCAGGGGTTGTACACAATGGCCTGGCCAATGATGATGTGAGGTGTCACTTGGTAGCTGGAGGCCACACTGTGCAGCAGTAGGACCCTGTAACAGTACGTGAACATGGCCGCAGTCATGGGGTGTACACCACTATAACGCACACCCCATAGTGTGAAGCTGGGGACCCTTGCCTTTGTGGTCATCACCCTCACAGTACTATGCACCCACACGACGTGTCACAGAGAAGGGACATGCACAGGTAGCCAGTATGGCTGGGACCTATGGCATCAACAGGGTTGTGTAATGCATCACCATTACAGGTTAGTCAACACGTGGGGCCAGTGATAATTTCCCACCATATATTAGCATACACACTCACACCAAGCACCAGACATAAATACAGACACACATACACTGTGGTGACCACACATGTGTATACAGACAGCCGGTGTGTGTGATGCACCTCACCGGTGAACGTCATGCTTCCCACACTGACGTATGTACAGTTCTCTACAATGGTGTACAGGGATGTGTAGCAACTGAGACATATTCCCCGTGATATGTGGCATCCCTGGTCACACATTCGGACACACATGGCAGTGCTGGGAATGATACACCAGCCATATGATGACACGTTTGATGGACATGCAGCGGTATTGATTGCATTATGTGTACCAACGCTATATCTGGCAAATGTGCTGCTATATACACACGAGAGGTTGTAGGTGTTACAGGTGCCATATGACATATAGTTGTTAACACCTGACCGCTGTGTATGCATTATGTCAGCACCGTCACGTAACAGCGACATAGCGTACAGTTAGCACATGGCATGATAGGATGGTTTATGACACAACTGTGAGCCACCCCTTGCACACATACATCTAGACAGGTGGTTCACTAGGTTATGTACACACATCCCTCCATACGTGCTGTTTGTATGTCACCATATACAAATGTCAATGATGGGTCTGCATTGCGTCTGCATGTCGTAGGTAGGTGCAACTATGTTACGGACATCGGCCACTGCACATGCATGTTTGCTGCATGCACAGTACAGATGTCACATGTGTCTCCTGTTGCCATGTTTGTATGCATTGCTATTGTTGGACATGTGCGTTGACATACATAACACATGGACTGCAGTATGATATCATGGGTGTCACAGGCGACCAGTACAAGGGTATGTGTCCCGGTCAACACTGCTACCCCCTGTAGTGTGAGCATTCAACAGACATGGACCCACATTCAATTTGTGTGTGTAGCATTGATTAGGCCAGTGTTATGCACGAGGTACATCAAAGACCATGTATGTATGTGTTGTGTGTGCAGTCCATGCACACATCCACACAATCACATGTATGACATACCCAGATGTGTGTTCATTGGTGTACAGCAACAGTCAGGTGTCACAGCTGTGTAAGGGCCATGGTATGTCTTGAGCCAACCTGTTCATGTATACTGGTATCATTGCAATGCATAACACCTGTTGGATCCCTGTTGGTATGTGTGTACTCTGCACAGCTGGTGTACACCGCTGTACAGCCCAGTGGTCATGTGTCACATGGTGTTGTTGGACCGTAAGGCTGTGTAGTGCTGCACCACCGACATGGTGCTGACTTGACAGCTACAGTGTACACTGCAGTGTGCACGTGTGTGACCTGCACCTGTGACAGCTGTGATGGCAGCTGTGTGTGTACAGGTCACTGCATGTGTGACCGCCCTGTGCATGAGGGCAGTTATACCTTACTGTGCCCTTCTGTGTGTACACTACATCTGCATGCAAGTTTGCCCTTTGCAACAGCTAAGCGTGTGAGCATGCCCAGTACGCCGTTGTGTAGATGGACGCACAGTACATTCCACACTGCGCCCCTCCGTGGTTAGACTCCGTGTGCATGCAAGATGGCCCTTTGCAACTGCTAAGTGTGTGAGCATGCCCAGTACGCCATTGTGTAGATGGACACACAGTACATTCCACACTGTGCCCCTCCGTGATTAGACTCCGTGTGCATGCAAGTTGGCCCTTTGCAACTGCTAAGTGTGTAAGCATGCACAGTACGCCATTGTGTTGATGGACACACAGTACATTCCACACTGCGCCCCTCCATGATTAGACTCCGTGTGCATGCAAGTTGGCCCTTTGCAACTACTAAGTGTGTGAGCATGCCCAGTACACCATTGTGTAGATGGACACACAGTACATTCCAAACAGACGTGTGATATTAAGCATGTGGGCATGGCCATTGACATCCTGTATAGCCATGGTGGTCATCCAGGCACCAGATGTCCAATTTCAATGTCACAATGGATGCCTACATTGAACACACTTGTCGCTCTCTCGAAGGGTGTACTGTCTGTGGCGCATCCCGTATCTATTCAGTGTTGTTGTGCTCCATAGATATTTAGTTGGCCCGTTGACAGCACTGGCGTGTTTGTGTACGTCTACCTTGGGACGGTAATATGCTTTCAGACTGCTCACTCTCTAAACATTCCCTATCGGCATCTTTGCCTTTGCGGATGATGTCACCCACCTAGAAGTATGCCTCTGGGAGTGCTGTGTTCAGTAATCTTGGTAGCGCGTTCTGTAAATGCATAATGCTGTAGTGTGTTAGAGTAGGTAGGTGTGTGTTCAACTCCCGGCCCTTCCAAGTTTGTGTGTGTGTGTGTGTGTGTGTGTGTGTGTGTGTGTGTGTGTGTGTTTCCAGCTGCATGGGGACACCGTAATGCTGTTAGATGCCTCACAACACATACATTCCCTATCGGCATCTTTGCCTTTGCGGATGATGTCATCCACCTAGAAGTATGCCTCTGGGAGTGCTGTGTTCAGTAATCTCAGTAGCGCGTTCTGTAAATGCATAATGCTGTAGTGTGTTAGAGTAGGTAGGTGTGTGTTCGACTCCCGGCCCTTCAAAGTGCGTGTGTGTGTGTGTGTGTGTGTGTGTGTGTGTGTGTGTGTGTGTGTGTGTGTGTTTCCAGCTGCCTGGGGACACAGTAATACTTTTAGATGCCTCACAACACATACATTCCCTATCGGCATCCTTGCCTTTGCGGATGATGTCACCCACCTAGAAGTATGCCTCTGGGAGTGCTGTGTTCAGTAATCTTGGTAGCGCGTTCTGTAAATGCGTAATGCTGTAGTGTATTAGAGTAGGTAGGTGTGTGTTCAACTTCCGACCCTTCCAAGTGTGTGTGTGTGTTTCCAGCTGCCTGGGGACACAGTAATGCTTTTAGATGCCTCACAACACATACATTCCCTATCGGCGTCTTTGCCTTTGCGGATGTTGTCACCCACCTATAAGTAGGCCTCTAGGAGTGCTGTGTTCAGTAGTCTCGGTAGCGTGTTCTATAAATGCGTCATGCTGTAGTGTGATAGGGTAGTTTGGTGTAAGTTTGATTCCCAGGCCTGCCAGATGTGTGTGTGTGTGTGTGTGTGTGTGTGTGTGTGTGTGTGTGTGTGTGTGTGTGTGTGTGTGTGTGTGTGTGTGTGCATGCTCCCAGGTTATGCTTTTAGATGCTTCACAACACAGATGTATCCTGCTGACGTCTTTGTCTTTGTGGATGTTGACATGCACCTGGTAGAATGTCTGTGTGTCTGCTGTGTTTAGTAATCTCGGTAGCGTGTTCTGTAAATGCATCATGCTGTAGTGTGATATGGTAGTCATGTGTAGGTTTGATTACCAGTCCTGCCACATTTGTGTGTGTGTGTGTGTGTGTGTGTGTGTATGTCTGTATCTCTCTCTCTCTATATATATATATATATATATATATATATATATATATATATATATATATATATATATATATAAAATGTATTTTCTGCCCATAACTCTGCTCTTGCATGGACAGCTGACTGTTTCATGTATCGCATATTTGCATAGCTTTCACATACCAATGGGGTATGTTGCAACTCCCAACATTGTCCATGCAACGTCCATGTTACGGGCGGTGTTACACGCCCTTACAGGCGTTTGCTGTATATCTTGGCAGACATCTATCCTGGCTGTACTCGTACACGCCGGAGGCTACATGTATCATGGCCTAGTTTTGATGTGTGTATGTCTATTTGTGCTGTGTGCATGGCTCTGGGTATGTCCCACTATCATCATTTGTAAAGGTGACAGCCCTATAGGTTCTTCATGTAGACTGCTGTGTCATTTGACATGTCAGCACATACCTGCGGACAGTACTGCACGTCCTACTGCAGCGCATTTCATACCTTCTGCGTTATCTTGCAGTCGATATTGCTGTTTCCTCACACATGGATCTGTTTCTGTTCATACCACTCCACCTCCTAGAGCAAGTTGCTGGACAAGGCCTTATCTGATAGTGGGACACATAGGGGCAGTATTGACATGTTGCTCTTACAAACGTAGATAGTTGACACAATAATAGGTTTTGCATTAGTATGGCTTTTCTGTCAGATTTGGTGTCTTACTCACATGTTTGTCATTATTTCATGTCTTCAGTTATCATGAAAGTGCCAGAATGTTACTGTTGTTACGTGGAGCACAACAAACATATGAGGCAGAACTCTGCACATTCTGAGTAAATCTGTACAGTTGCGGAGTATGTGTCTGTAACAAAATATCAACTTTCTGACACCAATACACACACTGTATGGCAGCATCACAGGCCACATGCCATTACATTTATATTGCAGGACACACCCACCCAGACAGTTGTATTCCTCACACAGGCCAATGGCTGCTTATCCACACTAATTGGTCTATCATGTTCCCTATGTGTGCGCCAGTATTTGCGCTTTCCATCAGTGGCAGAGCTCACGTACATGTCTGGGGGACTGGACATTGTTACGGTGACACTGCATGACACCCTGAGGGACACATTACTTTTGTGTCTATTAACCTTCCACATTGACATTCAGAGGGCATACGTTGTCATTCACATTTGTTGGAGTACATGCGTGTGTCTTGTACATGTTTTCTCATTTGTCCTGATGTCTTTCTTCTCACCTGTCCACCTAGTATCACTAGTTCTGTACATGTATTTTGGACAGGTTACCTTCATACCCCTAACCTGTACACATTATGGGTAAATGCCCTGACGTTTGACCTTGTTACATTTGTCATAGTGATGTGCCTTTCTGGTAAATTGCTGGCAAGGCATTACGGACTGTGCGGTAGATAATAGTGACTGACATTTCCATTACATGATTAGTAACACTCATAACATCCATATTCATGGGTACGCCAGTATTCTCACAACGTTCTGACTTTGTTTGGGGTATATCTAATATAGTCCCTATTTGTATTTCATGTACTATGCCTTAGTGCAGCTGTGTTATTCTGACAGTTTGCCAGTTATGGGTACCATCTTGGTCGTACGCATGTCCATCCATGATAATCGCCTACATGACACTGATCTAGAGCCCTACATATTGCCAAAATGGTTTCCGCAATATCCAGTGGATGGTTTGCCCCATTATTGAGAATATAGGCATGTGCTATACCCACATCACTCCCACGGGGTGGGCTTACGAAATCCCTGCCAAACAACACCTAGGCCCATTTCTGCATACCCATGATTCCCATACCTGACAACCCTCTACAGTACCCATTACACATGTTTAATGTGTGCGGTACTGAAGTGTGGAGACACTTATATGCACTCCCCACTCTCTGGATATCAGTTCGTATATCATACATTCTATCAACACATGTGTCATCACCCTTGCACCTGATACTGTTGCATGTACAGCTATTTCGTATTTGCTGCGGTCACTTCTTTTGTGTCAATGTCGGTTGACACTACGTAAGATTCAATTTTTGGAGTCCTGCAATGGACACCTATCTGCATGTTTAAAGTGTAGAACTTGCTGGACTGTCACTTTCTGGCCAATGGATTGGAATGCTGCGGTTTATTCACCTTTCCTGCATGTCTGTTTGTCTACCCATATTAGATATAACGTCGCCTATTTATGTGCATATGTCATATCTACGGAACATAAGTCTGTTGTGTATACATATATACATGTACAATCCTCATTTCATAACTTGCTTTGGTTTACATCTGTGGATTATGTGTATACACATATATCTATATCCATACCATACCTTTCCACTATACAGATTGTCGCAGAGTGTACAACTGCTTGCCCATTTATCTTCGCTGTGTTTTAAATAAACCTGTGTCTATCTGGCAATGTCATGGCATTTCATTTGAGACTTACAGTGGGGATTTCTGGCAAGCAGTTCAGGTTACAACTGCATTCCCTTCAGAGAATCCATGCTACTGACACACCCGTTATTCCATCCACTTTCTATGTTTGTTCTGGCACATATCTGGTGTTTGTCCCTATTTGTACCGGTAGTTTGCATGGCTTTGTCCGGTTTCATACTTTACGAGGTTAACAGGTTTGAGCCATGTACAACTAACATGGGGGAAACAGCATTCATTTACTATGCTGTGAGCGGATCACACACGCACAGGTGCACTTGCATTTCCTTATTGTGGGTTACGCACAGGCACGCATGCATATCCTTATTGTGGGTTACATATGTTTACTAAGTCTTTGTGCTTACGTGGGCTTTATTACTTGTGACAGTACCAGTAATTATCTGTAATATGGTTAACAGACGTTTGCGAAACACACGTTCACCTTTACATATTTAACTGTCTGTACAGCACAGATGCATTCATTACACTTTCACATTATATGTGCTGTAGTCGTTGTTCAACTGGGACTGCATTCACATTGGCCGGATGCTGTAACCACTATACATTTGGTGTTCTGACTCATTTATATGCATACCCATAGTACATAGCTACATTAACATATGCCTCACCGCTTCACTTACATCACAGGCATCCATTCTCCTGCTGGGAAAAATGCGGTACTACATGTTACACATTCCCTATTCCCTACTGCTCTGGACCCATGCTGCATATTTCATCACTGCAGGGATATTCAGTACCCAAAGGCTTATAGTCCTGACACATGCAGGTCTTTAATTGTCAGGGTGTTCATGTGGTGATCTGGTTTTAGGCTTGTCGGCCTGGTGAACGGAACTGCTCTGACCATGTTCAAATGTCAGATGAAGCACATGGACAGGGTTTGTCCATTTTAAACATTTAATCTGTGTTCACAGACGATACATAATCCACGGTGAGTGGTGTTCCCATTCACATTTGACTATTTCCTGTATTCTTTCTTACGAGGGTTATTATTTTGCACATGACTTAACTATGAATTAACTACAGGTATGCAGTAGTACAGTCAACATATGTGACGGCTTGTTACAGTATATATGTACGGACCTCTGTAATACTGGGGACTACCCCACATCCTTCACAACATTTCCTGCTTATGTACATACTATTATTCCATGAACTTTCGAAGCTTGTGACAGCAGTAATTACATCTGTCCCTATTTGTCCACCCATCCTTTTAGGCTTTGTCCAGATTTTGTTGCTGTAATAGGTTGAGAGGTAGTGTCGGTATGTGATCGAGTTGAATATATACTGTCGATAATTCAGTGGGGAGTAGGGTTACCACTTGTTCCTCTTTGCGAGGGGAGGTCCCACTTTGGACAGTTGTGTCCTGCAACAACACCGAAGACATGGCAAATGTCCTGTGATATAATATATTTCTTCATTTCTGTACTAGTTGCATGATACAGGTATTTTGTATCTGGTACACATAACTATTGTTTGGGATAGCATAAGCTATTCAAACGCTATGGCATTAGCTTTTATCTTGGCATACATGTGTAATTCTGTACTTTGCACAGGCCGGGGGTATGTTTTATCCTGCAAATTCTCACATTTCTACAAGGGATGTCCCACCTTGGCCATCTGAACAGGTGGCAACCCTAGTGGGGTGACCTGCATGGTGGACAGCTGTTCCATCCTGCGTAGTATGAATTGCATGTCTGTGTAGAAACTGAACAGTACCATGACTACACATACATGTTTTGTCCAGATGTGTACAGTAATGGACACCGTGGTGTGTAAACAACTCTGAGGTTTCAACAGGTTACTTATCCCACACGGGATGTACACACATTTTGCCGTAACATCAACGCGCGGGCATTTGGATTTACGTACCTGTGATGGGATGTTTACAAACATGGGATACATATTTGCAATCCGGACACTGCCTAGGACGATACTTCCTACTACATATGGGGAATACCCACTACTTGTAGGTGTACGGATGCGCAAGGCTGGTAGCTGGATTTGGTGGACATTCGGACATGGGTGTGGGTTATGTGATATACAGGGGTTGTTGCGTATTGCATTTGCATGCATGGGTTCTACTTTTGGATATCCCGGTTCCGCATATAGCATCCTATGTGTATGTGACGGTTACGTTCCTGTCCATGTGTATAGCACATTTTAATATACATATGTTTGTGTGTGTTTGGTATACAATATGGACTGTCAGGTTTCTTTACGATTGTTATATAGCCACAACTGCCCTGCTGTGTACTATCACTACCACTGTGGGACTGCTGGTGACCATACCCATGGGGCTAGATGTGTGTATTGGCGGCGCGCTGACATGATGCGCTTCACTTCCACTGGGTATAACTTCTGACAGTGCAGTACATTACAGACACACGATTTTAAATGTCATTTGTTCCATGGACAGAAACTCATATTATGTTGCATGCATTTCTGTTTGGTTCTCCATTTTGTGTGGCCGGGAACTGTCTTGCATGCTTTGCATATGTTTCATTATCCACGGACACTGCTAGGTGCGATTACTATTGCAGGCAGGCTATAATATTCAGCAGTTTAGGTTGCTCATCGCCAGCCGACATTGACACGCCTCCGGGCGCAGCTTAGTAACACCCCATGCACTCGCGCACGTGTCCTATGCACATGGATGTGGTAGCGGCGCACCTTCATTAATATGAATATGGCGCTACTACACCATTTATACACCACACAGCCGGCACAGGCCTTACACCGGCCTTGCACCAAGCTTCATGAATCCGGGGGTGATTCTTACACAGTAACAAATGTTCTAATTTATCAGATAAAGTCCAGGCTTATTAATGGTACATGAATAGTTGGTACTGACCCTTTAGAAATAAATAAATAAGTATACTTGCATCCCCTTCCCCCTATCTCTTGAAAGAAAGGGGGATATGTATGTATGTATGTATGCATGTATGTATGTATATATGTATGTATTTATTTATTTATTTAACATTTGTTTGCCAGGATAGTCTGACTGGACAACAAGTGTCCATTTTCAGCAGAGTCCTGGGGAGAAAAACTCCATAAGTTTACAGAGAGAAGAAAAATTTACAAAAGAGACATTACAGACTAGTAGCATACAGATTGTAGACTTTACAGCCATTAGTATACAATAAGAGGATATTTCCCCTTTTGGTTGAAAATACAAGTGTACAAAATATGCAATGAGAGTAGATAAGAACCTGGTAGAGCATTGCAAGATATTTTACAATTGAATAAGAGTATATAAATGTTTACGTTTCCAGATATACATTCAAGCAAATATACATGTAAGAACATATGCACATATATACACATGCATACATACCTATACACGTACATGCACACACAAACACACACAAACATTATATACATACATACATACATACACACACATGCACATATACATACATTTGTATGTGCACACACACACATGCACATAAACTCATATATAGGTTATTGCTCACACATGGATAGGTATAGTTAGATGGTGGTGTTTGGGTTGTCCAGGACAGATTGTGTGTAGAAATAGTGAGTGGATGAGGCTTCAGGGGGTCAATTACAGTTACATAGATGGTTGATAAAGAGGTATGTTTTAAGTAGACTTTTGAAGGAGGGTGTGGAGTTTTGTGGTCTGAGGTCAGGGGGAATGTTGTTCCATATTTTTGCTATTTCGTGGGCAAACAGTGATTCTCCGGAGTTGTTTTTGTATGTGATGGTTTCAATTAAGGTATTGTTGGAGGACCAAAGTTATCTATTTAAATTGCAGAGGTTCAGCATGCCAGTCAGGTTGGGGGGGGTTCTTGGTATAGTACAGAATTAGATGAGCTAGGCTGAGTTGGTGGTACCTTAATTGGTTCAGAAATTCAAACCAGTGCAAGGCTTGTAGGGAAAGGCAGTGGTGGGATCGTGATGTGGCATTGGTAGCGAATCTAGCGATTTTATCGTAACAGATGGAAAGTTTATTAAGGTCAGTTTTGTAAAGAGTAGTTAGAATTGGGGATGCACAAAGTAGAGTAGATAGGAGGTGGGTCCTGGCTACAGCAATTTGAGATTTGCTGGTGAGATAACCTTTACAGCGATAGAGAGAACCTAGCTTTTTATGGACTTTAGTGATGGTTGTTGCTATGTGCTTTGTGAATTTGAGTTGCTGGTCAATGGTAACTCCTAGGAGGTTAGCCTCAGTGACAGGAGTGATTTGGGTTTTGCTGGCGGAGAGTATAGAGAAGGTAAGGTTACATGCATCCAATATAATGGTAGTGTAAGTTCTTGCTGAAGTGTTCTCAGGTCATTGTTACTTATTCCGTCTCCTCCCTGCACTTTGCTTGGATCCAGTTTGCACAGTTCTTTTTCTATATAATGTAATTTGATTCCAGTATCTGGGGTTGCTCGTTTTAGTAGAGTGGAATAGCATTAGTTGTGTTTTCTTGGGATTCAGTATGAGTTGTGAGTTATTCCAGTTCCGTATTTCAGAGAAGGCTTCTTGGGCTTTTTGTTGGAGAAGTTGGATGTTGGGTGCAGAGCACATGAGATTTGTGTCATCAGTGTATTGGACTATGCCAGCTTAAGAGGTAGCTGAGTGGAGTTGGTTTGTGAAGATATTAAAAAGAAGGGGTCCTACAATTGTGGCACGCCTAAGTAGGTTGGAAGTGGGGGGATAGAGTGTTATGCCATTTGATGGATAGTTGGCAGTTATCTAAATAGCTTTTAAACCAGAGGAGGGTGAGGTTGTTAAGGATGAGGTCAGAGAGACAAGACAGTAGTTTATTATGTGTGTCAAATGCCTTGGATAAATCTAGGAAGGGAACTGAGACAAATTTGCCTAGATTCCTGTGGAAGTTTATAGTACTGGTGAATTTGAGTAGGGCAGTAGTGGTGCTGTGGGATAGGCGAAATCCGTGTTGGGTTAAGGAGAGAAGGTTATTGGTGAGGAGATAGGAGAGGAACTAGTGATGAATACATCTTTCTAGGATCTCAGAGAGGGCTGAGAGAATTGCAGCTGGTCGATAGTTGGAAATGTCTAGGGAAGGACCACCTTTGTGGAGTGGTATGATATATGAGGTTTTCCACAGGTATGGAATGGTCTGTTTGTTGATGGATCTATTTATTAGAAGTGAAATGGGATAAGTATAGCTGTGGATGCAATTTGGAGGTATTCGGCAGGAAGGTTATCGGCTGCAAGGGTGGTTGGTTTGAGTTTGGCTTGGAGTTTTTGGATAGCAGTGGTAGGAACAGACAGATGTGAAAGGTATGGTATTGATTTGGACCTGAGGTGGTTGTGGGGTGTTGGAGAAAGTGATGTTGTTTAAGAGTTTGAGTACTGAGGAGGTGAAATAGTTATTAAAGCTGGAGGCTATGTCCAGGTCTGTACCTGTTACATTGGGTGTGGGAGTGGTGGTTCTTCTGGGCTGTAGAATGTTATTTATTGTTGCCCAGAATTTTTGCAGTTTGGTACTGTATTTTTTTTGTTGAGTGATACAGCAATTTTGTTTATCGAGCTTAACCTGCTTTTTTGCTTTGTTCCATAACTCGTGAAAGGTTTGCCTAGCTGTGGGTGACCTGGTGTGGCACCAGGTTTTCCAGGCTTTATCCCTGGCTCTAAGTAGGGCTTTTGTGGTTTTCTGGAGCCAAGGGGTGGGGTTGCTACATATCCTGATAGTTTCTAAGAGGGCTAGTTGGTTGAGGATATTTAGGAATGTGGAGTTGAAGTAATCATCTGCTTTGTCTAATGAAAAGGTTTTGATGGGAGACCAGTTGCAATGTTGCAAGGCTTTTTCTTATGAAGTGGTCTCTAGAAAAATTTTTGTTAGAGCGGGTTTGTAGAAGAGAGGGAGACTTAAATATTTTAAGTTTGTGCCTGAGGATAAAAGTGGTGTTGTGGTCGCTCAGAGAGTTTGGTAGGGTGCCACATTGATGGGAAGTATTTGGTTGATTTGTGAGGATCCAATCAAGTATAGATTCTCTTTTTGTGGCCTTATCAATGCATGTGGGAGTATCTATAAGTTGGGTGAAGTTATATAGGTTAATGTGGTATGTGGGGGTGGGTGAATGGATGGAGTTCCAGTCAATATTTACATGACCTACCATGATAGTTTCTTGAAAGAAGGAGTATGAGGCCCAGTGAAGTAGGGATTCTAGGGCGGTTAGGTTGTCACCAGAGGGTATATAGATAACCAGTAGGTTTAGGTGCTTATGTTGGTTAAGAGAGAGTTTTGCAAATAGAGTCTCTGAATTGTTGAAGTTGGGGGAATCTTTTTGGATGAGTTGGAGTTGTAGGTTGGTTCTGTGAAGTAAAGCTAAGCCTCCACCTCTTTTATGTAGCAGGACAACCCTGAAGATGTTATACCCAGGTGGGGTGATGGAATTATCTTTAATATGTGGTTTAAGCCATGTCTCTAAGATGAGAATAATATTAGGGTTATATAAGGAGATGGCAGCGTGAAGGTCTTCTATTTTATTAATGATACTGCGGGTATTCATATTTAGTATCAGTAAGCCTGTGGGTTTGTGCTTAGCTGGATTAGCTTAGTTAGATTTAATAACTAAACCAAAATTTACATGCTTAGTAAAAGCAACTTTTCAAGGCTTTCCCATGATATCAGTAAGGCATACAATCAGAATAACAGATTATACTAAGACTATTCAGTCTGTGTTAAAACGCAGCATTAAATGTGCAAGCAGGTATCCACTCAAAGCGGAAGTAAATGCTGCTGTAACCATGCACTCTTGTTCTGATTTCAAGAACCTGTCCAAAAAATGCAGTAGCTATGGTGGGACTCCTAATCCATTTAATTAGCAATGTTTAAAATCCAAAGCAGTCTCAGTTACTTTGATAATGCCTGAACATTTTTAGTGTCTACTTTCTTGCTGGACTTGCCTTACATATTTCTTACTGGGTCCAATAAAGCAGCAACCCATGAAGCATAAGGCCAACAACAAAGGAAGTAGTAGATGTCTGAGAGCACTTTTGATGCCAGGAGGCTCCACCTAAGTTCACAAGTTGTACATTGGTCAAGAAATTGTACAATAGATCTCATATGATTCTTGATGTACACATATTTTCTCCATCCTCTCTTACAGCTACTCTGTGTGTATCAGATGTCACCATTAAACACATAAAATGTGCAAAACAACCACATTGAACACACACAGAAAAAGAGAGACATTAAAGAAAATTTGTCTGTGCAAAGAAGCACCATCAGACAGTACTCTTGCCCCCAGACAGTTTTTTTTGTGTAGCCTTGCAATATGATTTGTTTTGTCATCTCTACTTAAGCTCTTTTATGTTTATTCATTTTATACTGCCCCCTTTTCTCCATTTTGGAGATTTGTTAGTTTGCCTAGTGCACCCATCTTGCTTGACTTATCTCCCTCAAGCTGATAAGATCTCCATTCGACCCCTCTTGTCCTTGTCTGCTGGCCTTCATCATTCGGTCCTATTAATGAAGAGCACGTTCTGTATGATTCATTGGAGTTTGACCATTGAAAGTCTCTCTAAATGAACTGTTACAGCCTGTGTCACTGTCTTCCATCCACTCCTGCAAGGGATTGATTTGAAGGACTACAGCTGATGACAGAAACATTCTCCATGTTCCTTCAATAGCAATGCAATGAAGTGCACTGTGGTTGAGTTATAGCCTTTCCAGGTTGGCCACTTTATCTTAGGTTTGCCACTGTCACCTCCAGAGCTTTGTATTGCTGTTTCGCACCTAATTTTTAAAGAGAGCTAGAAGGCTAGAATGTTGTCATAGCTCAAGAATGAATGCTGTCCACCTTTTCAGCTCAGAGTAAGCATATGAGGATAAATCAGTTTAGCTAAAGCTCCCCTTTAACTGAGATTCAAGAAAAATGGATTAAACTGGACTCACCTTCTATGAATCTTGAATTAGTACAGAACCATCCTATAGAAAAAAGAGCAAATCAGGCAAACCACATGCTGCAAATGTAATAACTGGCTTTTTACAGTAAATGTAATAACTGGCCTGCTACAGTTAAAATATAATGCGTGAAGGACTTCTGCAGTGACCAGAAATACAGCACTGGCATTGGTTTCTGAATGCCAGTACTGTATTACCGTGCCACTGGCATAGCTTGATTGTGTTCCTAACACCATGCACCTGGAACAGCCACCTCATTTACTCCACCCTAGTTTCACCTCTCTATAGGTAATGCACAGCCTTTAGTTCCAGTAGCCAGGGTGGACCATGTCCATTACATTGCCCTTGGTACTCCCCTGTGAGTTCTCTTACTGAAGCTTTGCAGCAGGACCTGAAAATAGTAGGCTTTTTAACTTCACAGAGTTCTTCAACATCCATTTGTCAGCCCTGCAGAAATACATTTTGCAAATTTTATTTATTCATTTATTTATTTTACATTTGTTAACCAGGTATGGTAACTATTCTGAGGACCCTTTACAGCCATTACCCTGGCAAGAGCTAAAACATATGACAGAAATTGTAACAATGAAGTATAAACAGATAAAAGGATTATAACAGCACTGACACTTTGAGCTAGCCTAGTGGCATGGAGCAGTAAAGCCCTGACTATAGCCTAAGTCTTTACTTTGAGTTACAAATACATACATATGGTCTTTGTATACTTCATCTCACTCAACCTTGAATGTTACCCGTGTTAATTTCTAATATGCTATTTGATGGTAAATAATTTTTAATCTATGACTCTTCTGTTATTGTAAACTGTGTTGTATTCTTTATTGTATTTTATATTGTATTTTTGTATATGCTGGAGCTTTTCTCCTCGGGTCCCCACAGAAAAAGGTCTGCTTGCCCAGTCAGACTAACCAGGTTAACAAATGTCAAATAAATAAATAAATAAATAAATAATAAGTGACCTGAGTTCACTTATCAGCTTGACGGGGTTGGCAGAGGATAAGGGTTTTCATCCTAGGAGAAGTGGGCAAAATTGGGCCATAGTGCATAGCAGTCTTTCAGAAGGAGGCAGGACCATGAGCTGAGCATGCATGTGACTCACTAGGCATCAGTTGAAGGTAGCCTTTATTAAGCAAGTGGGCAGAAGCATGCATTTATATAGGGAAGGTAATGTGACTTCTTTAATCTGGACATTTTAAATCTCTTAACCCTGGACCTTCATCAATTTGGGTTTGTCAAAGGAAGGTGCTGCTTCTTTAACCTCATTAATTTCTTTGAAAAGGTAACTCAAGCAGTGGATAATGGTTTTGCAAACCATAAAGCATATCTAGACCTGTGCAAGGCCTTTGACACTGTTCCTTAAGCAGGCATTATTTAAAGACTTGTAAATCTAAATATAAATCCTTATACTGTGCAATATATTGCTAAATGGTTGTCTGACAAAACCCATGTGGTTAGATTCACAAGAGCCACTTCCAAAGCAAAAAAGTTACAAGTGGCATACCATATGATTCAGTTTTGGCTATCTCCTATTAGGCACTTTGGACTTTCAGGTCAGCACTCTTAACGTATGGTTAACTAAGAATGCACATGATTGTAAATTGGGTGTTGTTTATTTGAACTTCAGCTGACTCACAATTGCTCCAACATGGATTCAGCCATGTTAACAATTAGTGAAAGGACAATGGTGTCAAATTAAACCTAAAAATGTAGTATAGTTCATTCTGATAAACAAAACAGTTTCACTTAATGTATAGGAGATGCATCCCTCCAATGTCCAATAATGCATCCACTGTTGTAAGGAATCTAAGCACTCTTGTTGATAATTCTCGATCATTTGACCATGCTCCATGTCGTGTCTCCATGCTAGTTCAGAAAGCCTTTTATCTGGCTAGTCTAATTTCCAAAGGCATGTCCACTTGATTCAAAGAAGTCTTACATCCCCTTTATTCATATCATTTTAATATGCTACACCACATGGCATGTATTTCTCTAAACATATAACTTGGCAGATATCAGAGATTCAAAACTAAAAAGAGCAGTGGCCTCAAAAATCTTTGCTACCAGTTGAGACTGTCAGCTTATTCTCTGCACTCAGTCTCTTACAAACTACTTTATGGAGAGCTATATCTCTACATCCCCCTAACTATATATACTAACTACAGGATTCCACTACAGTGGGGAAAAGGGCGTATACATTTTATTTTCCCAACAGTACTTACATTCAGTGAAATGTCATTCAGTGAAATGAGTTTTCAGTGATTTGAGCTTTCAGCGATTTTTTGAGGGTGAACTGAAATTCAGTGAAATGAGTTTTCAGTGAATCAAAGTAAACCCCTTTTCTCAGTACTGTGTTAGTTACCATCTTCTTCACAGGCTTCCAATTAGCAAGCAAGATATGGGTGCAAAAATGTTCAGATTACTCAAAAATAGGAACTGTAGTTACAAATGGTTCTGATCAGCAGAATATGCTGTGTTACATAGATAATATGGAGAAACGCTCAAAGTTATGCAAGATGGAATATAATGTTAAAAAGTGAAAGGTAGTTAATTTCGGTAATTCTAACCTGTGTTACCCATACCCTCTGAAAAACACAATTTATGTAAAAAGGTGATAGTATAAGGAATTTGGGCAACAAGATGGATAAGCCCCCGGATTCACGAATCCTCCATGTAAGACTTAATAAGTTTTACTCGGAGGCTGCAGTTGAACGGTATGATGTCAGCATGCCATGAATATGCATGAGGGCATGCTGACTCAACCGTAAGTCTTACACGGACCATGTAAGAAAGCAAGGGGCGTGTCAGACTGCTGAGCAGTCTAAATGTCCATGCCCCTGCAAGTGTTTCAAAAGTAAAAAAAGCACACACACAAGAGCGAGTCCGCTCAAATGTCCCTGCACCCAACACTACACTCCCTGATATTGTAAACCCCTATCATAGTTTTAAAACGCAAGATATTAAATATATTCTTTTAAATTCCCGAAATAGCTGCCCGTATTTGTGCGTGTGTGCAGGGGTGTACCCATTGATTAGCTGCAGTTAGCAATTCAGACATGGAAGAGCATAAGAAAGAATGTTTATGCAAATTACACCAAATAGCAATAGCATAATGGTAGAGCGTTTGCACAAAGAAAAGGCATTCACGGTTTGAGTCCCACCACTCCCCTTCGTATTTATGTTTTAAATCAGTATATGAAATAATACCTGACAAATATGTTTAAACATTACTAAAGAGCAGTGAAATGGCCAATGTATCAGTGAAGAAAATAAATATTTTAAAGGATCCTGATATAAAATTGCCTGCAGTTAAGCAGCGCTTCACCCAGCGCAATAGAGTTGCCCATAGTTTAATGGCGCTTCACCCAGCACAATAGAGGTGCCCATAGTTTAATAGCACTTTACCTAGCGCAATAGAGTTGCCCATAGTTCAATGGCACTTTACCTAGTGCAATGTGTTTGCGCGGACGTGTGCACCGTGCCAACCAAGCCACCATAGGGCACCGAGGAGCAACGTAGAGCAAAGTTGCTTAAATGCAGCCACACCTCCAAGCCTGTCTGGACAGTATGAAAATAAAATGAATGACAAGGTTCGAACCCAGGACTCTGTGCATCATAAGCAAAGTACAGAACCACTAAGCCATGACAACATAGGGGAAACATCCACTGTTAACATTCATATACTTACGAATGATAGTTTAACCATTACTAAGCAGGTCTGCAGTCAGCCGAGAATTTTACAAAACGGCCAATCACAAAAAAGTGCAGGAAATGCAGCATATTTAAGCCCCACAGGCGGGAATACACACCATAACTGACTGTAGCTCAAATCTGCAGTTAGAATGTCTGGTGTCGAAGAGGGAACATGCTTCCGAGTGCAACGTTGGGGCATCGAGGAGTCCAAATACATGGTTTGGCTCCTTGTCCACCATCACGAGACAAGACTCCTGCAGGGCCAGTTCCAAGGGATGGAGTACAAGGCAGAGGCTTGGAAACGGTTAGCTCATGACCTCACCAGTGCCACAGGCATTCCTCGGACTGGTGAGCAGGTCCGTCACCACTATGCAGACCTGAAGAGACGAAAGCAGGACCACCTGAACCAGTGGATACAGGAGGCCTGTGGGATGCGGGATGCCCCACAACTGAGTATGTAGCCATGGAATGCAGTATGTAAGAATTGATAATGGAGTATGTATAACGGATAGGTATGTCTCAATATCCCCTCATTTACTTTACAGCTGCAGGTGACCATGCTATGAATCAGCAAGCCTATGCTGATAGGCTGCTAAGGCTGCACCACCAGGCAGGTTAGTGATTATTCTGCATGTATTGTTATATAAAATATGGGAGAGAGCATGAAAAAAAGTGTTGTAGCCCAATAAACAGCCATAAAATTTCCTGAATAAGTCCTCTGCATGTACTGTCAGATCAAAATGTCAGAGAGGCAGAAAAAGAGTGTAGTAACCCATTAAGAAAGGTAACATATGTCTGGAATAATATCTCTGCAGGCACTGTCATATAAAATAAGTGAGTGAGCCTGAAAAAAGAGCGTGCTAACCTATTAATAAAGGTATAATATGTCTTGAACATGTCTACCATATACAACGTTAAAACAAATAAAGGAGTGAGCCTGTGGAAAAGTGTGTAATGTCATTAATAAAGGTCTAAAACCCAGAGTGTGTCTGTGTCACAGAGTCTGAAATGTTGTTGTACCCTTGCATTATACAAACAGTATTGTTTGAAAAGGTACTGGCAACCCAGAGTTGTGCAGCCCCATATAAAGTGGGTGATGGAAGTGCTAGTAGCTGTGAAACATATATACAGTCCACAACAGTTGGTTACTGGCTGGCATAAATAACTAAAGCTGGCACATGTGTAGCATGTTATATTTTCCCCAAAAATGTGAGTGTGTGTCAAGAAATGCAGGGTTCTGTATAAATCAAAGTGAAAATGTCATGTGAAAACATCCCAGATATGTAGATAAAGAATATATAAATGCAATCAAGAACTATGTAGCAGTAACATCTGCATCCTGGACAGTTAGTATGTCAGATATAGGTCAGGCATATATTGAACTAGCCAAACCCATTACACAACCTAATGTATGGTGGCAAGTGTAATAATACATGTAGGGGATATACACTTGCAGTCACTAGGAATGCAGTATAGATGAAAAGGTCATTAAAAGATGTTAACCGAGGTATTTTCTACACCCTGCTGTATGTGCATAAACCATGCAATTCCACACCTCAATGGGTATGTGTAATCTTAAATATTTGTTGGGACATATGTCCTACTGTTCTATAAATATTTGCATTCACGTTGATGCATGTGCCCTGTTTGAACACCACAATCATGGTGGCCTGTTGCTGCCGAACATCCCTGCATGCTGTTGGAATAACCACTGTGGTTCAATATATGCATGTGTTATGCTTGCTGTTCAACTGTTGTACCCTTGGTGTGTTGGGTTAATGGGAATATTATTGCATGCTGTTACAACTAATATGGAATGCTGTTTTGCTTATGTTGTAATTAAACACACCTAATCACAGAACGTATGGGAAGGCCGGTCCCAGCGGACCCACCCATCCCTCCTCAGCCAGCAAGTGCACCTGGCACCAGCAGGTCCGGTGCCCAGCCCGGGCTCCCCTCCTCCATTGGTCCTGTGCCACCTTTGGGTGGAAGCGCTGCAGGGGATGGGGCTCGTCCCCCCCATGCAAGCGTGGGTGGAGAAGGGACACCTGTCACCCTTCGAAGGGTCCAGGCTGTGGTGCGTAGGGAGATCCAGCGTACAATCACTGATCCCCTATGCCAGCTTGAGGTGAGAGTGGTGTGTCTCACGGGTGAGCCTGCCCATCCTATGCAGCCCCCAGCACAGCCACCCTCGGGGCTGTGAAGGTTCAGTGGTGACTGCCCATGGGTGGGGATCTGAGTTCCACTTTTACCATCTGTGGGCTCATGGGCTTGTGATTTCCAAACACCCGACCCCGTCAATTATGCTCACCCACCCCATGTGTCATACACCACCCCTGTATGGGTCTTGTCTGTTTACCTTCCCAACCTACCTCCCCAGAAATACCTACTTCCTCTACCTCACTTCCCACTTCCACCTGAAAAAAAAAAAAGGGCAATCTGTACCCGCAAAAAAATTAAAATTATGCCCCATACATAGCTGCCCATTTCGCACACATGTCCATCGGACAAACATGTAAGCTGATAATTATAATTAGCAGTGCAACATGCTTTGTTGTCCTCACCCCTCTCCCAGGGGGGGAAGGTTTCAAATTTCACTCCAAATTCATTGCATGCGCACAGCTGTTGCTGTTAAAGAAATGGGCCGCTATGGACCTTCCCTACACCTGTCCTGCACATCCCAAGCTTGTTTACCTACTGTCTGTCCCTCTTTGTGCCCCCCTTTTCACCACTTTCCTATCTCCCCATTTTCTTTTCTTTAAAAGAAATTAGCGTGGGGGTTAGCGGGAGTAAGCACTTTTAAGCGGTAGTAAGCAGGTTTAAGCGAGTGTGCACATGTGTGCGCTTAGCTTATTATTGCTAAGCATCACGCAAACCCACGCAAACCCACTTATAACTGCTTAAAAGTGCCTTAGTCACTCTATGGCAGGGCCCTTGTACTGCTCAGCAGCAAAATAAAATACCCCTGTCAGTCTCGAACCCCACACCTTGGACTCACAAGACTGATTGAAGTACCACTAAGCCACAGCAGATATACAATAATGTGGTGCTGAAAGAAATATATCATGCATTACAATGAGTGAATGGAAAGGGAGAATAGGAATGGCATAACACAAATCTTGTTCTGTGGCCCTTAACCAGCAAGTATTGTGGACCTGCATGACATGACTGTGAAAAGAGAACCAGCCATGCTAGTAGGGAATAATGTTACAGTATCACCTTACAAACCCCACACAGTATTAGAGCAGGATAAACACTGGCATATTTGAATAGGTCAGAGGCCAGACTTCCCAACTCTGACTGATTTACACGGATGTCCCTTTTTTGCCAACAAATGTTAGCTGTGCCCCTCTGACTCCCTGTGAAATGTACTAACAGTAGGCAAAAAGGTGGTGAATCTCACTTAATGAAAAATGTCAATAAGTGAGAGTAGACACCGCTTGCATGTCAGAAAAGGTGTAGTAATACATATGCTCTGAATCCCCCAAAGTCTCAACAGCAAAATATCTGAAATATATCACATGTGTATCCCACTCATATGTACCTTTCCCTGAGGTTGTTCAAATATTAACTGAGAGTATCTGAGACCTGGAAGTGTCAGAAACACACAGGTATATCAGCTTGTCTGCTGTTACACACTCAGCAAATAGCTGTAGAATGGATTCCACAAGCATGTCCGTATGTAGGAGTACACCACAGAAATATCAAAGGATATAGCCATGTACTGCTAGCAACCACCTGTGACAATGCCATTGTTCAGGTGCTGAAAAGACTGGTGTGGTGCACAGTCAAAGGATACTAGGCTAACCTCTGTCTACCATCTGGATATGTCCACAGGTGGGAGCTACTGAGACAGACTACTAGCCTTTATAGACTAACAGGTACACAGCAACTCTGCATGTTCAGTAAGATAAACAGCACACAATAATAAATAATGCTTTCCGCAGTTCTGCACCCCTACCCAAAAGTACCATATACCTGTGTAGTCAGGCACACCCACGGGTGTAGGTAGGCATACACAGTACTGAAATATGTCCAGTTGTCCTGAGCAGACTGTGCTAATGTCAACACAAACCACAAACTGTTCAGAAGTGAGTAATGTGCTAATTACAGTATAGCAGTTCATAAACAGTGCATGTGCCTGATATTCATAATTGGTAGTACAACATACTTAGTTGTCCTCACCCCTCTCTCAGGTGTGGTAGGTTTCAAATTTCACTCCTAATGTATTGCATATGCACAGCTGTTGCTGGTAAAGAAACGGGCAGCTATGGGCCTTCCCCACACCCATCCTGTACAGCTCGAGCTGGTTTCCCCTACTGTCCTCCCCTCTTTGTGCACCATTTATCACCACATTCCTATCTTCCCATTTACTTTTCTGTCAAAGAAATGAGCACAGGGTTTAGCAAGAGTAAGCACTTATAAACAGTAGTAGGCAGGTCTGCACCAGTGTGCGCATGTGTGCGCTTAGCTAAGCGCCGCTAAGCGTCGTGCAAACCCATGCAAACCTGCTTACAACTGCTTAAAAGTGCCTTAGTCACTCTATGGCAGGGCCCTTGTTCTGCTCAGCAGCAAAATAAAATACCCTTGTCAGTCTCAAACCCCACACCTTGAACTCACCTGTATGAAGTACCACTAAGCCACAGCAGATATACAATAACCTGGTGCTGTAAGAAATATATCATGCATTACAATGAGTGAATGTAAAGGGAAAATAGGAAAGCCATAGGAACACATTGCAATAACTACTGTTGTATGCCAGTTAATTCTCTAATTCGAAAAGAAAGTACATACTCCCATGTATCCCATGTTAGCATTAGGAGGTGTGAGTAAACTTACACACTGAGAAGAGTGCAGTGGAAGAAGCAACAGTCAGGTTTCAGTACAACATGCATATCACTGGCTACAACCCTAGCTTCAGATATGAGACATATACCAACCTTCTGACTGAGACAACAGTGTCCACAGCAAACAAGCATGGGCCCCACCTTGCACAACTGAAAGGGCTACGCCTACCTAACCTATCATTTTATAGCAGTGTCCTGCAATCACAGTGAGTACTGCAATTACCACACAGCAGGCTGCATGCAATTACTAAATGGTGGGCACCAATTGGTGCAGAGGCATCACATGCACATGTGCAGATACCTAGAAAAGCAGCCTGTACTTGCTGTCCACACATGCAATAATATCATTGCACCAACTGAGACAGAGAGAGAGAGAGACAGAGAGAGCGAGAAAGACAGACAGACAGAGACAGACAGACAGACAAGCAGGCTGTAAGAGGCAGACACTGAAAAGAAAGACCAACACACAGAGGAAACCAAAAAAAAAAAAAAAAACAAAGCAACAGCTACAACAGACGGAGGTGAGGAATACAAAGGTAAGGTATGTAACAGATATGTATTTGCTGGCATCTGAATGATGTATCTGAAGGGTACTCTACATGCTGTGAATCATCCATATGTGGCAGCAGTCCGTATCTATATGTATATGCACATGTACATAGGGCAAGGGACATACTGCAACTGTTAGTGAAGGCTGGACATATATATGTTGTTGAAGGTTGCTATGTGCACATATGTATGTAGGTTATAGTGTGTGGCGTTGCAGACAGCAAGCAGTGCCGGTATATGTCATGTGGTGGTTAAACGCTGTGGGACTGAGCTACAGGCAGGGAGGCCTGCTACAGCTATACAGCCTGAGGACAGCAAAATACATTCTGCACAACACTGTGCAATATTATTACATAACCGTATGTCTCACAACTGTTGCATAATTGACATCCCCACCATGAGAGGTGGGCAGTATATGTGCCTATATGTGCATCTATATGTACAAGACTGGATGTATACATGTATGTGTATATATATATATATATATATATATATATATATATATATATATATATATATATATATATATATATATATATATATATATATATATATATATATATATATAGATATATATATATATATATATATATATAAATATATAGATATATATATATATATATGGATATAGATATATATATATATATATATATATATATATATATATATATATATATATATATATATATATGGATATATCATATATATATATATATATATATATATATATAGATATATATATATATATATATATATAGACATATATGGATATGTATAGATATGTATAGATATCTATAGCTATGTATAGATATGTGTAGATATGTATATATATATATATATATATATATAGAGAGAGAGAGAGAGGGAGACACGGGGTCATACATACTGAAACAGGTGCCTGTTGACCAAGGCATGGACTGAACACCAGTGTTTGTACTGCAGTGCCATACCCCATTCCAAAACACTTTACCCAGTAACTACCACATAGGTGGTAGCCTGCCTAACACTGAAGGTGTCAGAATGGAACATGGGACACAGGTGGACAATAGCCTCCCCGTTGATAATCACAGCGCCACACTAGTCTTGCAATCTGTCTACGTGGTACGTGTCATCACAAAAGGTGTGTCATCTAGGGAAAGTCAGTTTAGTGCACAAGGTCAGTGTTCCCCTCTACTCATCACAATGCCCTATGTGGTATGTACCTCACATGACAACTACAGCAAGTGGAAAGGCCACAGACATACATCACAAAGAGTAATACTGCCCTCAACCACATGCCCTATGCAGACTGACTCACAAAACCACAGCTAGAGTGCGTTGCATACTGCCCACTCAGAGGTTACCTCTGCCGGACATACAGAGGTATGTCACACCCATAGCAGTTGGCCAACCACAATGTCAACACCTCACAATCCCTCCGGGCTACATGACCTAGGGCCCTAATCCTCACCACCTCACTAAACAGCACATGCTGGAGGTACAGGTTCCTATCCACAAATATGCCATACTCTGGACTAAACCACCCAGCATTAACAAACAAGGCTCCTCATTAGCAGATGTCATACATACCCCTGATGATTGTTTGGGAGATAGGTAATATGCCCTGGGAGTCACCTCTGTGTATCCGGTTGACAGGAGCAAGTGAAATCACATTACATGTGTGTCAAAGGCCAGGGTAGCATATGGCTAGGCTGCTCTAGGCCCTAGGGCCAATAGCATATTACCTACCTATGACACAATGCACACACACATGTACTCAGTGCAATATCTGCTATGTGATGTGGAATGAGTGTGACAGTGAATGTGTGCAAGGTCTGTAAAGGTGTGATAGCTTAATGTGAGGTTGTTTCTGTCATGGTAGTTTGTGTCCTAGGTGTGAGGCCAGAGAAAGATGTGTCAGTTATTGGGATGCAGACATAGTAGGATGGCATATGTTGTGACATAGTTCCTTGTGTACGACTGTGGTGTCCCACTGTAGGCTGAAGCAATACATATATGCTCAGTAAGTGGTACTGCTGGTGAATCCAGCTCACATATGAACTGTTGTACTACCTGAAGCTGTAGGCCTAAACAGCACAGTATGGTGTATGTTCACATTCCCTGGTAACACCGTCTTGTGTGTTTCCTGTAGTCTGCACAGATTACATACCTCAGGCATAGGCATCTGTAAGTAGGGGCACACAGTACTGTAAGGTACACAGGTAATGCTCATCTGTGTCGGCATACATTTGTGTGTTGTATGTATGTCTGATGTGTGTGTAATGATGCCTGTACCATGCCTGCAATCACATGTGTGTTACAGGGTATGTGTGTGTACCTAGCAACATGTATACTGTGTTACAGCAGTATGCCAGCTATATTAACAACTGTGCACATATGTTAGGTAGGGGTATAGCATCAACGACTAGGGTGGTTTACTGGTAATACTGTAAATGTACTTTACATTCAATGCATTGGATGACATATGTCTTCATGCATTAGCTTGATATATACCCCCATGGCGAGGTTGTGCATTGTATCCCAAACAGTGTGCCGAGTACCGGTGTATACTGGTTTGTTATATGGAGTGTGGCAGGCACTGTCAGCCAGTTTTGGGCTGAGCACTGATATGTGATATTGAATGTGTGTATCCTCTGACAGACAAACAGATGCTATATATGGCAGTTGAGTGATATCTGTACTTAATAATGTTAAGTGTGCCACATGACTTGCTCACACATATCATTTAATTGTCTTCCAGGGTTATGGCTCATCAACGCAATCCATCATATACATCTACAGAGGAACAGGAAATACATAGCCTGGTGCAGCACTATACACTGCTGTTTTCTAGTGCCAGCCAGCACCAGCATGAGCGTACTGCACTGTGGCAAGACCTTGTTCGTCGGGTAAATGACATAGGCATGCATAACCGGACATATGAGCAGGTACGCCATCACTGCAGTGATTTAATTAGACATGTCCGGTGGCGTGCATCTGATATCCATAGACAGCAGCTTGCCACAGGTGGTGGGGTGGCCATACACCCCCCCCTCACCAGAGTGGAGGAACTGCTCCTAAGTGTGGTGGCTCCTCATCTACAGCAGCAACAGCATCACACATGTGTCATCATGGAGGCCGGAGCCACCCAGCATGATGACATGGAGCGTGCAGGTAATATGCCATAGCTGTAGACTACTGTTACCTGTATTGTTAGAATATGCATATGTGAGATGTGTACTGTGTGTTCAGCAGTTGTGCTGCCCATTGTGTGCAATACAGATATTTGGAATAGTATCTGTACACCTGTGACTGTTGGCTGTTGTTCTACTGTAGTTTAGCACACTCACAGTAGCAATGCCACAGTTGTGGCCACTGACAAACTGTGTCATATTCTTGTAGGTCCCTCTGGTGTGACAGCAGGGCAGATGATACATGCTGTTGAGTGTGTTAACACTTTAATATAGATAATGACATGTGCATGTCATAGGTGAGGTGTAGGCTATGTGCACGTAACACACCTACGCATAATGCATGTTGTGCATGTTTGCTGTGAGACATTAGACATCTCAGTTAAGTCAGTAGCTACCTCAAACACATGCAATGCACAGAGCAGCAGACACATTTGTGGCAACACTGTAGTGCACATTGGATATGCATAGTGGCTACAGCTGTACACAACAGAACATGTTTATCATACGCAGTACATGAAAACATGCTACATTTGGCATTACCACACACTCACTGTAAGGTCACACTTCAGTATCCCACATGTCATGCACACACACATGATGTACCTCAGGGATAGAGGCCTACCATGGGGCTGTGCAACACTCTTCAACACATAACACAGTCATGTTAGGCAATGCTCCCTATTGGGCACCTCACACACCCATGTACAAAGTGGCTGTGTAATTGTGAACGTAGCCATGGCACTGCAGTTCAGGTACAGCATGCTAGGCGGTGGTCTTGCACACATTAGTAGCTGTGAGTGACCACAAGATGCATGATGATGATGGCACAGGGTACTACACCCCATCCAGTTACAGTGACCACAGTACTACTCAGGGCAGTCATCGCTGTGCAACCCAATGTTGTGTGTGTGCAAACATCTGCACCTATACACAATATGCAATGTTGTGTGTGTGCTTACATATGCCAGCATACACAATATGCACAGCAGAAGCCATCCGAACAAAGTGTCATATATATGTCATGGAATGCTAGTGGGTGTATAGGTCACATGACACACATTAGGTATGTGTGGTGTTTAATGTTGCAGTTGTGTAGCATGCCATGCCATGGCCGGCACTGACATATCTGCAATATGTCTCACAGTCACCATAACCACTGTACACTGACCATGTTGAGCATTGGGATTCCTTCACGTCAACATGCACCACTAATCCCATGTGTGTACATAGCATGCATGTGCTACACCTGTGCCCACTATTATCTGCTATGGACACAGACACTGCACTCAGACATGGAAATCTATGTGTCACACAGATGACACATGCAGCCATGGCATGTATACCTGTGAGTGATGGTGCACAGGGCATTGCAGAGCTGATCATACTTGCACAGCAATGTTGTGTCCAGGTACACATTGTGTTCCAGGGTGTAGCCAATCACTGAACAACTACACAGTTGCATCAAAGCCATGTACATTTCCATGAAATAGGGGCATCTACACTTGCACTGCATAGTCTTGTGCAACACATATTCTGCATGCTGACACGTGTGTGGTGACTGTTTGCCTTGTGATACTGACACCCACCTTCACCCACTATAGAGTATGTGTTGGATTGCTGGTGTGTGTGTATGTGCTGTAGTGAGGAGTGTGCAGGTGTGCATGTGTGCATGTGTTCATGTGTTCATGTGTGCATGTGTGCATGCATCATGTGCAGACTGTAAAGTGTGTTTCCTGTCTTCCTCTCACAGGTGCTGAGTTAGGGGTGGCCAAAAGCAGCAGGGAACCTGAAGCCACTGCCACGAATAGCGGTGATGATGAGACAGGTATTGTGATGGCACAGGAAGGTTTGACAGGGTCTGTCATCGGTCCGCCAATCGACAGTACACAGCGTTCAACCCCATCTATGTGCACACTCATACTGTCAATACATCCCTCACCATCAATGGCCATAGGCGAGGGACAGCATACAGTTGGCATTGACCGTAAGAGTGTGGTACCCATGGCACTTGCATCCCCTCACAGCAGCCATAGCCAGATTCCTGGAATGGTACCACATAGGCGGGGGTCCAGGGGTGCTCGGGGGAGCACCGCTGGTCGTACTACCCCTGGTAGACGTGCCCTCACAGGTCTTACAATGTCCAGTATATTCTGGGCTGTAATGCAGGCTCAGGCATGTATGGAACGGTACACCAGACAGGGACTTAGGGCGCAGATGGCCCATTACACCGCTATCAATGACAGCATCCGTGACCTTGCCGGTGCCATCCGAAATTACACCGAGGTCATTGATAGACATTGGGAGGAGACAGTAGCTGCCCTCCACAATATGTCTTCCATGAGCCAGGGCCGTGCGGGATGGTTGCGACGTCGACACGGACGCATGCCAGCAACAGCAACAGCTGGCAGTGGTCGCAGAGGGCCCACAGTTCACAGCCACTCCCATAGTGGCAGTACCAGCCCCAGCCATGATGGAGCTGGCCTGTCCATTGACCATCTGAGAAGACCACGTGCACGTGGCTCTGGCCAGTCCCAGCAGGGACATGGGTCCAGTCGTCATACCTCTGCCTCTGATGACAGTACCCAGTCGGGGTTGATACCTGATACTGTCCGTAGCACCCCTGCCAGGCACAGGTACTGTGTCCGTGGCTGGAGACAGTGATCTGTACAGCCTAGCAAGTACAGTCTGTGGCTTTCCCACAAACTACTGTATATGGCAGCCACATGGTGGGGCTGTGCGCATGCAGACACACACACATCAACCAAACAACTAGGGCTCACACATATACACACACACATTACATCAACGGTGGCCCATGCTGTACTGTTGTCCCTGAGACACACACACACCCAAACACACACACACACACACACACACACACACACACACACACACACACACACACACATGTCGATTGGATGGGTCAATGTCAGGCTCTGGCAAACAACAACACACCCTGTGCATATGTTGATACCTGCGTCGCCTCCTGTCATCTGTAACATTGATGCAGGAGCAGGCTAACATGGTGCTGATGCACAGGGTGACATTATAGCAGTGTAGCAATATCAGCAAGTTGTCAACAGGAAAGTGCAATGACATCCTTGTAGGTATGTCTGAGCAGGCATTATGCATCACAGCTCTGATTGTCAATGTAGCATTGTTTACACCACTGTTAGATCTGTGTATGTATTGTCCACCCATGTGCCACTTGGCTGAAGGGTACTGTGTTGCCAGCATGTGTTAGTGAGTGGACAGTAGATGTGTGACGTGTCAGTACAGATTAGCAAGTGTACATCTGTGAACATGGTGGGTGCACACTGTCTGCATGTACTTGCATGGTGGGCACATGGGACGTGTGGCATACCCTATTGTACACATTAACATCTCATAGTAACTTACAATGGCCAGTATGCAGTCTACTACAGTTATGTACTAACATGGGTCCACATGTGTGTATGACATGGGTTGACACTATGCTGTGGGTGATGCTGTTGATATCTGTCAATGCTTTGCAGTCTGGTAGTATACACAACCTCAACAGCATGACTATAAGCAATCATTGGATGATGTCCTGACAAATAACACACAGTTGTAGGGAACTCAATAACAGTTGGATCCTTCCTGTACTATACTCGAACACTAACCAGTGGTATTGACCGCCACCTATTCCTGGGACCACACTTGTTTGGCATATAGCCCCCTTAGGTACATGCAAACACACTAGGGATGTGTCCATCCACATCTGGGAATGCATGCATTGGCCTACAATGCATTCACTGGATGGGGCGCATATCCTACACAAGGGTATCATACAGACAGATACCTGTTGTCTGATACATGCTGTATAGCAGTAAGCCGGCTATGGCATAGTCATCCACATTTACTATACATACTATCCCGTCAGTACCACATTGATGGTAGACCTCAACATGTATGTTGGGTACCAATGTGTACATACAGACTCATGTTATGTCATGTGTCCCTTCGTATCCACATATCCATAGGTATTGTGGAGTCCCTCAGTGTATCACATAAGACATTAGAGGCCTGAATGCATATCCACAAGGCAGCTGTACACCTATACAGTAGTCCATTATTGACAGTCGTTGTTGTGTATGAACATGTCTGACATATACCCCAGGCATATACCCTCACTCAGACTACTCTTTAGTAACTGTCATGGGTTTGTGTGGCACAGATGACCTTGGCTACAGATCACAACAGTGGACGGCCTTGCCACATACCTACATATGTGACCTATGATCTGAGAAGCAGCGGCACAACCTATCAATGGAAACAGATGTATTCATGTGGTATGCAGGCTTCACACCTATGTACTGATTGAGGGGACATGTACATATATATATTTGCCACACAGATACCTGATGTGTGCAATGCACTTACTGTTTTAATCATAATATGTCCTACCATAGTAAAACCAAAACCCACACCGAATTGACCAACAGTGATACACACACTGTCAGTGTTTGTAGGATTCAAGCCCCTACCTAACTATGCTATGATACTAGTAAGAGACGCATTAACATGGCATGCTATTTGCTTTACAGGCTGGCTTCTCTTCTCCGTCTGTATTTGTAGGATGGTGACATCATCAGACTTTCCAAAGAGGAATGAACCTCTTTTAGTGAGTTTTCCCAGTCTCCAAAAAGGACACACCTCTCAAAGGAAACTACACACATACACACACCCAGCCCTCACACCACACACTGTCAGTTTTTGCAGGATTCAACCCCCTACCTAACTAGGTTATGATACTAGAGAGAGACGCATTAACACTGCGCACTATTTTCTTTACTGGCTGGTTTCCCTTCTCCTGCTGTATCTGTAGGATGGTAACATCATCAGACTTTCCAAAGAGGAATGTACCTCTTTTAGTGAGTTTTCCCAGTCTCCAAAAAGGGAACACTTCTCAAAGGAAATTGCACACATACACCCCCCCACCCACACACTTTTTCACTGTTTGCAGAATTCAAACCCCTACCTATGTTATGGTACTAAAGAGAGATGGATTAACACAGCACGCTATTTGCTTTATTGGCTGGTTTCCCTTCTCCTGCTGTATTTGTAGGATGGTGACATCATCAGACTTTCTAAAGAGGAATGTACCTCTTTTAGTGAGTTTTCCCAGTCTCCAAAAAGGACACACCTCTCAAAGGAAACTACACACATACACACACCCAGCCCTCACACCACACACTGTCAGTTTTTGCAGGATTCAAACCCCTCCCTAACTAGGTTATGATACTAGAGAGAGACGCATTAACACGGCTCACTATTTTCTTTACTGGCTGGTTTCCCTTCTCCTGCTGTATTTGTAGGATGGTAACATCATCAGACTTTCCAAAGAGGAATGTACCTCTTTTAGTGAGTTTTCCCAGTCTCCAAAAAGGGAACACTTCTCAAAGGAAACTGCACACATACACACACGCCCACCCACACACTCTTTCACTGTTTGCAGGATTCAAACCCCTACCTATGTTATGATACTAAAGAGAGATGGATTAACACAGCACGCTATTTGCTTTACTGGCTGGTTTCCCTTCTCTTGCTGTATTTGTAGGATGGTGACATCATCAGACTGGACATGGTGATGTGTGTACACTTTGTTTTATGCCATTCCAGGAATGGTCCATGTGGGTCAGCAGGTGTCAACAGCTTGAACAAGACCTCATAATCCTTACCTTGTGTGATCTATCTGTGGACACATTGACATTCTGTCATGTCAACACATATTTATGCACAGCTTGTTGGTTTTGTGGATACTGCATGTGTCTGGGATGTTGATAAAGGGCTATTCAAAGTCTATGTGAGACATATGTAGATGTGTTCAGTGATGTCTGTCCTGGGTGGCTGCCTTGCAAACAGTCTAGCATGTTTGGGAACCATGATCCGCACATGAACATACCACAGTTGGTAGGGTTGTGTGTATGTCAGCTTCCAATAGCTCTGTTTATGACTGCAACCATGATGGACTCCATGACCTTACAGATCAGACTTCATAGGCGTACTGGACTTGACTTCCCATGGTGTGTTGTGCACCAACACTTGTGGGGAGTGCCATATGTTGCTGTAACACATTCAACGGTTCCACATCCTGTGTAGGGGGTGAGGCTCAGCTGACTGTTCAGGTGCAGGATCTGTTTGTTCTGTAGTTTGTGCATGACACATATTGGGAATCAATGTATTCCACTTGCTGCCATGCTCTTGGCATTGGGGGTAGCTGCTCATCCATTCTACATGTGATATCTCCTGGTATTATGATATGGACTATTGTCAGTGGGAAGTGGGTATGTACATATGGGCCTGTCTGTCAGGATGTTGGCATTGTCAGTCAGGTACAGTTGGCCCTGACTCAGGGCATATATGGGTGTATATTGCTATTTATGACATAGCTGAAGGCGGTGTCATGATTCAGTCTGGACTTCTCTGTTACTCTTTACAAAACACCAATGAACATGAGCACTAATCCCTGTTATACTCTTTTACACACTTAACACCCTACTGATCATTTGTGATCAGGCTACAGAGTATGTCATCATAATATCCTGGCATGTCCAGGGGTCCGTTTCGTGTGTACTCTTTTTTAGGCTTCCATTAATAGTTCCCATTTTGTCCACTAGATGGCATCAATGTATATAACAAGTTAAAGTGTGTATTTATTAGAAATATTTTCTTTTGTATTATGAAGTTGTTTTTTAAATATATTATATTTTAAAGGTTCATTATTAAATTAGTATTGAAATTTTAATTGAAAAGCTTGTACTGTTTTATAAAATGTTATAGTAGAATAGGGCATTATGTTTGTGGTGAGTTTGGTACCTCTTTTTTTAGAACGTTTGTATGTTTTTATGTTTTGTTTTGTCACATAATGGGTTAATTATTTAAACATTTTCCTTGATTATGTATTAATTGCTTTATTGAACATGATATATAATGATCAAATTATATGATGATAGTATTCAGTTGTCTGAAGAAGTTTTGAGAAACGAAAACGTAATATTGAGTGTGGAAAGCGTTTATTATTCATTGTCTTGGAAACTTATTAAATTTCCCTCTTGGTGGAACCCAGGACTAGAGCCTTATTTCCTTCAAGTGATTTTGGTTTGTTCGTGTGTACTCTCCAGTCCAGCTGGTGAAGTTTGTGATATTGACACGTCACATCTGCCTCATGTACACAGACAACCCTTTCCTCCTCCCGACAAACTCATATATATGTGTGAGATGCACCTATATAGACATACAGGGTGCTGAACTCTCTCGACCCATGACTGGCACAGTCTATCAGGTGGTGAAGGTAACCACACACACCACATATCAATCTCACATATCCTCCAGCGACAGCACTCAAACCACATTATCACACATAGACATACTTGGATGCTGTAAATGAACTCTGCCTAAGCAGCAGAGACCTCCAAAGCAGACACACACAACTGCTACCCCACTACAATACCCACATATCACATAGTTCACAATGTCAGTGTGCCACACAGTCACTGCCCTTCGGGCTAAACAACACACCTAATACACTTGTAATAGGCGACACTTATTGTCAGACACACTGACATACCACTCACCAGCCCAAACAAGGGAATAGTCACTTTGGGCTGTCTGTCGGATGCCAGGATCTGCCACATAACACATGCAGTCAGGTCACTCCAAAGCAAGTACAGGACTGGCACCATCATTGTCCATGCTGGTGCGCAAATCCTCAGACGTTACTCCCTGGACCACATGACATGATACATGGAGGAACACTCTGATCATGTAGCCCAGGCCAGTATGACCCTGACCTTGTCTAGCATCTTACACCCATCAATTATGATGTCACAGTATACAGACAAACATATCACGTTTAATAGTTGCCTAACAAATTTGTTTCATTCATAGGGGATACAGTGTCTGTCAGCCTGTGGTGACATGCTCAACATGCCACGTAGCTTCACTATGGACAGCTTGCACCTGTCACCCTTGGACTTTGGAATGCTGGCTAAGGCTCTTGCTACCACCATAGTGCCTTTTTTAAGCAGAGCTCAAAGGACAAACCCACCTCCATAGACATTACAGGTTAAATGAAACTAAGTGTAATGCTGCTCAACACCAGATGTGTTACCCTCATATTGCGGCCACTCAGGACTCTCCTCAGTATGGAGGATAGCGATATCTGTGCACTAACAGATGCCTGGTTCAGGCTCACTTATGCACACCAGCACTACCAGGTTATGTTTCATACCATGCTTTCTGTCAACAAGACTTGGAACAGACAACACAACTAGGGGGAGTATCCATATACATCACAGATACACACACCTCCGGGTTAGTAGCACTGCACAAAGCATCACAGACCATACATATACAACTACCACTGTGCAAAACTGCCTTTCAGTTTGTTGCCTGCTACAGACCACCCTCCCAAACTCAGGAAGCACACTCGGCTTTCATGGGAACTATGGAGAATATGAAGGTCTCCACAAACACCATTATATTGGGTGACTTCATATACACAAATATTGACTGGGGATACTACTCAAGCCCCAACACCCTCACCCAACAGTCGCTACAATTTGTAGACTCATATGCTATGGCACAACCAGTCAGCACAGCCACAAAGGTGAATACATATTGGACCTGATCATCACCAACATGGGGACTCTATGTTCCACACCAGCGATATATCCCTCATTGGTAAGGTCAGAACATACATGTATCTCACTGGACATACATATACCCTCCACACACCCATCCTGGGTAATCTTGGTGAACTTCTCATGAGCCAATGTCTCACTTTACCAAAGCAAGGTGGTATCCTTCAGAGACCCTGAGACAGTGGCAAAGACAGCTCACACTGCTGAATCCTTTACATACACATTCTATGGACACCTAGTGGACTGCATGGATTGTGCTATCCCAAATAACAACAGGACTCACTACTCTAATGGCAGGGGACCTGTCTGGTAGACCCCAGCCATTAATAAGCTGTACAATGTCAGGAGGAAGCTACTACATGATAGAGCACAATCCCAGACAGGGAAGGCATCTGTGATCTGTTCTAGCAGACAGCTACGATCACTCATGAACTTTTCTAAGGGCCGCTTCTACTGGACAATTGCACCAGACATGTAGGATTATCACACGGCCTTCTTCAGTTATGTCAGGAACCTGGGTGGACACTCACTGATATGCTGTGAGTTACTGCATACTGACTAAACTTACCCTGAACCCACTGGCATTGCCAACATCCTGGCAAACAGGTTCAGTGCAGATGTCCCCCCCCATCCCCCCTAAGGAGCAAATATCCATCCCAACAAAGTATAACCTCCCTGACATCACACAGTAACAGGTGAGTGCTGCCCTCCCCAAAGCATATATCACAGTATCAATGGGACCAGACGGTGTCCCGGCCTGCATCTTACACGAGCTTCATGACAGACGTAACCCTCACATTACATCACTGTTCAATATCAGAGTTACTACAGGATATGTACCCAAGGAATGGCATACAGCGGCAGTGTTCCCACTCCAAAGAGTTGGTGCCACAATGGACCACAGACAATATTGCCCTATAAGCCTAACTAGCCTGTTCTGCAAAGCTATGGAGCGTATTGCCATGGGACTCATACACATAGACATCGGGAACCTACAGACACTGTGTCCTACACATTTCAGCATTGTTGTGGGCAGATCTTGCCTCTTGAACCTGTTTGTATTCTTTAAACGGTTAACAAGTCCATCAACATAGGAACGGTTGTCCACACAGCCTACCTGAACCTTGCAAAACCCTTCAACACAATAACCCACTGGGCCATTATGCATAGGCTCACCAGCGTCGATATGGACACATATCTCACACGATGGATTGCTACCTGGATCAGGGATAGCACCCACATGGTCAGAATTGCAGATGCCATGTCTGACTATACACCAGTTACACGTGGCATCCCACACAGCTCAGTCCTGGGACCTCTCTTGTTCAGTATATATTTGTCTGACATACAGGCTACCACAGGGAGAATATGGCTGAACATGTTCACACTTGACTGCAAACTGGGTGCCATGATCAACTCTCCAGCTGCCACATGCATACTCAAACAGGGCCTCACAGAGATGGATGACTGGTGCCTGTGTCATGGCCTACAGCTAAATGCCATTAGTTGCATAGTCATCCCCTTTGGGAGTAACAACATGCCCACACATTACCACATAGGTAGTACTCCATTACATACGGTAGGAGTTGTTAGGGGTTTGGGGACATGACTTGTTCATAATGTCGCCTTTGACATTCATGTTACCAAAGTGGTTGGACACACCTTCTATATGGGCCACCTTATCCCATATGGTTTCACATCTAGATTGAGTAAGGTCATTGTGCCCCTATACTCATCACAACCATGCTTGGTTACAATGCCACATTTGGGGTGTACCTTAACCGACACCTGCAGCAACTGTACTGGCCACAGAAGTTCCTCACCAAGCAGATCGAGGGATTCACATGGATGCGCTGCACAGTTCGGATGCAGTAACTCCAGCTCTACTCATTCGCTTACCACCTACTCGGATATGATGTGTGCCTGTTGTTTACAGATATACAGAATTACTGGACATACTCCACCTCAGGATATCCGACTCCCTTGGAGCTACACACTCCATTGACGTATACCTCAGCACAGATGTTAATAGGACATGCTGGAGGGACAGATTCATATCCCAGAGACTCCACTCACTCCAGATTGTAATCCCAGTTTCATATAGGCAGAGCCACCCACTGACCACCTACAGGAGACATCTTGATGACTGCATGGGTGATCGTATGTTTACCCCTGGGATATCTTCTGTGTTCCTGCTAGACAGAGGCCCACTAGCCTAAACGTACATGGGCTATCTTGTGTGACCTACTATTCACACACACAGTGTAGTAATCTGACAGGGTTGCGAATGCCAAACACACTCTAGCTAGGCTTGTGCATGCCCTAGGGCAGATAGCCTAGCATCGACCTCTGAACCTATGCTAATGTTCAGGATGCACAATGTTTATTGCTGATACTGTTTGCAGGTTTTTATAGTCTTTGCTTTACCAGTTTCTATGAACAACTTTGGTATCTGCAGAACATATTTGATTATGACAGGGTTCCACTATATTATAGATGTGTCTGTTGTCATATAACTGTGTGCACAGGGCAGATTGCTGGATAGTGACAGGTTCCTGGGTTAACACATGCAACTGCCAGATATGCGTGGCCCACTGCTGTACTCAGACATGGCCAAAGTGTGTGAGCATGCCCAGTTCAGGCTTTCCGTGTTTTGTTGCCTGACATTTGTCTCATTTATTCAAGTGTGTGAGCATGCCCAGTGTGACCTTTCAGTATGTTGCTATCTGATGTCCACTACATTTGTTGATGTGTGTGAACATGACCAATATTAACATTTATACTGTGTGTGTTGGAAGTCAGGTTCTGTTCTTACTGCAGGACTCACCTTTGTGCCATAACTCGACAGGGATTATGCTGTGCCTGCAGGGTTTCCATGAGATACTTTGCATAGACTTATCAACATTCCTTCATACAAGCTGACCACTGCAATACTGTCATGGTTTAGTGGTTCAGTACTTTGACTATAGTGCACAGTATCCTGGGTTCGAGGCCCATCACTGCTTTATATTTTCATACTGAGCAGACCAGACTGCTTAAGGGCCAGTTAAGCAAATATGAGCATGTTGGCTTTTGCTCAGCTATGCCCTACTTAGACCAGGCTTGTCCGACATTGCTCAATATTCACCAACATTGCTGGACGTTGCCCAATATTACTCAACATTGACCACAGTTGTGCTAGTTGGTGTGTGCAATTTTGTTTGCATATACTACATGGTGGTAAATGCTGTTTGGCACTGCTTTATATTGCTTAACACATGGCAAACATGCCTTAGGTGGTGCTGCAGGGCTGCCTATGTTGGATGCACATACTACACTCCCTGTACATGTTTGAAAGCAGGTAGTGTCAACTTAGGCATCCCTTTTACTATATGTGCGAGTCAGAGAGAGGTATAATTTCCAGAGTTCCTACTGAGCCAGTGTATGTGCTATGCCTTGCCTCTTTGCCAAGGCCAAAGCATACTGGAGATGCCTCCTTCTGCCTACTGGGGCATGCACAGGTTGTTCCTCCTCTGAGTCACGCTCTGCCTGTGATGGCCTTGGCAATGGTGGGGGGCTGTTTGGCCCAGGCCTATGCTGGTCCTGCTGCAGCTGTTTTCGCAGGATCATATTATGTAACATAGCACATACCATGACAATTTGGGTACATGTAGTTGGTGAGTACTGCAAGGCTCTACTAGATGTGTCCGGGCACCAGAACCATGACTTGAGCAGCCCAATCACATGCTCTATTACATTACGTGTTTGTGCGTGTGCCTCATTATGGTGTTCCTGTTCAGGTGCGTGTGCGAGTCTGATGGGTGTCATCAGCCACAGCTCCAGTGCATAGCCAGCATCCCCCACTAGGTGACCATGTGGGATGTCCCCATTGGCAAATGTCTGGTACAGCTGCATCAGATGCCAGATATGGGAATCATGGCAGCTTCCAGGCTAGCCTGCACACACATTCAGTATTATGCCCTGGGCATCACACATGACCTGGCAGTTGATGGAGGGGAAGCCCTTGTGGTTGAAGAAGACCCTACCCCGCTTGCCGGCTGGTGCTTTGATGCGTATGTGCGTGCAGTCTATTGCACCCACTACCTCAGGGTATTCCGCTATTTGCTGGAAGAGATGCATATAGCTGACCAATACCTCACGGGAATTGGGGAAATATACATGATCACCGACATGTGCTGACATGGCATCCAGGAACTGGTGCAGTACCCTGGATGCTGATGCCTGTGATACCCTCATCATATCACCAGTTGGTCTCTGGAAGGTACCTGTTGCTAATATTCTTAGGCCAACACATACCTTGGTTTTCACTGGGATGGGTTCCCCTCTGTTGGTTCTGTGTGTGAGGCGTGGCCTGCACAGCTCAACAATTTTCTGCAGGAGGTCTCTGTCCACTCTATAGCTCTTCACTATCTCCAGCTCATGTAGCCCCTGGTAGGTTACCCTGGGCCTGTACACTCTTCTCTGTCTCCTCACTGTGGGTTGTCCAGCAGCATTTCCATTGTCACCACCTTCAGCATGTTGCATATGTCGCCTTATAACAACAATGTCAGCCCCTAACATTTCTTTGTCTCAGTAAAGCTTTTTCAGTTTTCACTTCTATTAGCTTACTGCAGTGTCTGTTGTGAGAAACATAATGGACTGTTGTTTGCAGAGTTTTAAGTGCTAGACTGGGCTGGGCTAGTGTACTGCTTGTGTAATTGCCTTATTCTGATTGTTTTCACCTGCTAGCTCTGCTAGTACTCTGTGGTAGCTTCCTACTATTTGTTGTGCTTCCTTTTTCCTTTCTGTTTCCTCAGGGGGGAGCACCGTGCACACAAGCGCAAACACACGCACACCAGCTAACACGCGCGCACATGCTTACATGGACTAAAACTTGCTTATTCAGGTTAAAACGTGCGCACACCAGTGCAAACGGGCTTACAACTCTTTAATCAGCCTTATGCATGCTTACTCCGGCTTAAACATGTGCACTCATGCTTACACGCGCGCACTCTGTCTTACTCGGGTTTATAGGCGCTCACACATATGCATACCTGCTCAGCAAGAAACTTTGGTGTTATTCACGGCATACACCTTCCATTTCTTGCCTTTCCCTAGCCTACCTGTTGACACACCTCTTTCCATGATGTGTAAATGACAGCTGACACATGCCACTCTGCTCCAGTGAGCTTCACTTCTTTCATACATACCCCCCTCATGATGTCACTTATCTTCTACTCTGTTACTCCCCTTATCCTACTCCTACATTCCAATGACTGTGCTCATTTGCTATGTAAACTTGCAATGCACTATCCTAACCCTCATTTACATAGGATTGCCTACTAATACTTGGTTACATCTCTTAGACTGAGCTTCCCCCCTTAGCAACCTCTACTCGGTGGCCATTTTGTCTTCAGCCTGCCATTCCCTTGCATTGTACATTAACAATTTAAATAAGATCCACATTTGTGGGTTTTAATTTTTAGTTTTCTGGATTTTAGAGCGCGGCCCGTTTGTGCGGCCCTGTGCTACGCTTAAACATTGGAAATCAGAGGAAAAAAAATTATTATTTTTTTTTCATATTGCATCAGGAAACATTTCCAATGGCCGTATATCTGGCCATTGGCATGCTTCCTGCACTGGATGCAACCTTTATTTAGAGCTGTCACGGCTCCGTTTTGCTATTTGCAGAATGATACTCTGTTGTCAACTGAGCACATTTCTGCAAATAACACTGCTCTTACTCGGACAGGTTCGGGTTTCCTGAATCGCAAATCTACCTCATTTGCATGCCTTTCACCTGCAATTGAGGTAATTTGCATATCCCAGCCCTGTCCGTGTAAGAGCCATTTTAGGAGCTCTCTTGCATGCCCCTGCAGGCTGTTCCTGGATCGCTCATCGGACATGATGGCTGCATGGAGTCTTACTCTACTCTTAGACTCTGTGCAAGCCATCATGAATCTGGCCAAAGGTGTTTGTTTTGGCCTAAAACTATTGGATGTAATCAGAAGGTGTTATTATGACATCATAAACATCCACCACCCAGTAAATAGCAGCAATAATAGGGTTTGGGTCCCTGTAAACAAATCAGTAATTGGGCCAAGAATGGGATATGGTAAAACAGTATGATGTAGTTATAATTATCCACATTCATTTGAATTTGAAAGGATACAGAGCTATTTCACTAGACAAAGTAAGTTCATCAAACTCTTGTATTATAAGAGCAAATTGGATAAACTGCTGTTGTTTACTATTAATTACAGATTGATAAGGGTGGATGTGTTGTGATCTTTAAATGTTTGCCTAATGATATGTAAAGAGCAATTATTGGGATTTAGTTTAAAAGACATTCATTAGTGACCACGAATACAAAAATGGCAAAATCTAAATTATTACTACTCTGAGCTGTACACAAAAGCACTGTACAACCACATTCATAGCTGCATAGAGGATGCAGTACCTGTCCAAGTCAAGCGTATGATTATTAGCAAAAATAAACCACCCTGGTGGACCCCTAGCATAAATAGGCTATTCAACAAAAGGAAACAAATCCTCTCCAAAGCCAAATGGTGCAAAAAGAATCTCAACTGTCTAAACAAACAAATCTGAGAGCTGGTCAAATCTGCCAAAGTAAACTATGAGGCAGTGATAGCCTTCCAGGTAAAAGATAACCTTAAGGCTTTTTTAATTATGTTTGTAACTTCAGGGGAAATGCTCAGTGCTGAGTTAATCATACATGGCAACACTTACACCCGGCCTGAAACTATATCAAATTGTTGGCCAACAAGTTCCGTTCAAACTTCCTCCCCCATCACCTCCTACCACACCCAAAGAAATACCTACAAGTCCACAACCATTCCCCTACCAGTCATTACAAGGGAACAGATCCTTAATGAACTAGCTAAAGCCAAAAACACAGCCTTCTTGGGTCCCAACAACATTCCAAGATGCTCTTAAATAGCTTAAAACAGAATCGGGTCACTAGAAAATCTTTACCCACAGCCTCTGGTTGGGGTTTGTCCCAGAGGAATGGAGGACTGCAACAGTTATCCCTCTGCACAAAAGGGACCCATCAACTGATCCAGGGAACTACAGACCCATAAGCTTGACCAGTCTTACCTGCAGGGTCATGGAGATAATTATCATAGACCTGATCAATAACAACACAAGAACTTTCCAAACACTGGACCAGACCCAATTTGGCTATGTCAAAGGAAGGTCTGGCCAGCTCAATCTAGCTGATTTCTTGAAGAAAATTACCAAGACCATGGATGAGGATAAAATGGTCCACACTTCTTATCTAGACCTGGCCAAAGCTTTTGACACAATCTCCCACTTGGGAATCATAGATAAACTCATTGTGTTAGGCATAAACCCCTACATCATCACAGGGATAGCCAAATGGCTCACTGATAGGACACATATTGTCCTGACAGATGGATCCACTTCCGATAAGAAACCTATTACTAGCAGTGTCTGAATGGCTCAGTGTTAGAACCCCCCCTGTTTGGTATATAATTCTCTGAAGTGAAGTTCAATGTTGGTGGCCTCTGCCTCACCAAGTTCAGTGATGACTGTAAGTGGGGAGCAATCATTGAATCCCCAAATGATGTTGACATCCTACAAACAGACCTAAAAAATGACAAATGACTGGTGCCAAAACCATGGTCTGAGACTAAATGCTAAAAAATGTGTAATCATACCCTTCAGTAAACCAGATATTCTGTCAAATTATAATATTGATAGCACAACCCTAAGGGTAGACTCAGTGGTGAGGGACCTAGGAACCCAGGTAGATAGTAACCTCAACTTTGACCACCAGGTGAATACAGTAGTGATGAAATCCGTCTGTGTGGCTCAACTTATAAGTAAAGGCATGGCATCAAGATCTAAGGAAGTCAAAGTTCCATTGTACTCAGCCCTCATGAGGCCTATAATTGAGTACAGGGTCCCTTCTGCATGTACCTAACCAGACACTTATACCAACTGTACTGCCCAAGAGATTTCACTAAAAAATATAAAGAGTAAGACATGTCTTGTGCATCCTTTAAAGGCCCTGTCCCTTTACTCTGTCTCAAATCATTTATTGAGAGATGACTTATGCCTGACATACAAGGCATTCTCAGATCTAGCCCTGATGAAAATGTTACATATTCACAAGAAAAATTATACAAGGATTATGTGTTCCATGAACTTGAACCTTATTTGTGACTGTAACAGAATTTGTTGGAGAGACAGATTTGTATCCCAAAGGCTACCTCGTCTCTGGAATAAACTTCCCATCCTTGTAAAACAAAGCCTGTCCCTCACTCTCTTCAAAAAGAATTTGGATAAAAGGATGGTAACTCTAAATTCACTCCCAGGGTATTGCCCATGTCTCTTATAGACAGAGGCAAATCTGTAAAATGACTCAGGGCACCAAAATCCGAAGGCCTACTACCCCATCCCATATCTGGGCAATTAAGATACAATAGTGTCATATCCTGGGTATCATTGGCTAGCCTTGTAAAGGCTCTTGTGCCATTAGCCTAGTAATCACTTATGAACCTATTAAGGAGACCATTTCATCACAGGGGAAGGTTTATGGTGAAATACTTTACAAATCACTTAGTATGAGAAAAATGCAAACACTGTCTACATTTAAGAAATGCTTACATATTTCATTGGGAAATAGAGTTTATGACTCTGTTCTAATTGGTGGTAAAGTCTTAGAAGGCATTTCTAGGCTCTGAATGAGAGAATAAGAATATCACACATTGAAATTTGATGACATCTCTACCACATCTCTCACCCAGTGGAAGCTACATTACTCTCAAATGGTCATGGTCAGTCTTGCTGTTTGTAGCTTTATGTATTTCCATAACTGACAACATATGACAGCACAAGTCTGGAACTGATTTGGTTAATTTATCCATAGGACAACTGGAACACAGGAACAATACTGGGCAGACAGTCAGAGAGACACTGTAGACATAATTCACGAACCAGTAACCAAACACTGAAAAAACAGTTAGAATGGAGACAAGACAAACCAGAGCTGAGATGAACCAGTTTTATTTGAGACACATTTTAGCGCTTTCATCAGAGTATATCCACAGACATAAGAAAAGGCAGCAAGAATAATGCATTGTCAAGACATGTCTCTGAAAATCCCAACCATGAATTTGGGTTTATGGGACTTGATATAGTTACCAAAAACTTAAGGGGTGGCTTGTGGAATGATTTGACTGAGTGTAAGGAACTTAGGTGGCAAATGAGATTAAATGCTTGTGTGCACCCTGGATTAAATGACGATTTATCTATTGCCTGTGTCCTTAGACTTTGTTTCTATTTGGTATAAAAAACTTTTTTAGTGTTGTACATATTGTATAATTTATGTTTTACTAATATGGTTATATATGTAAATTTTGCTTACTTTTTAGTTAATTTTATGTATTTTTATTTTTTATTTTACTTAATTTTTTATGTCACATGACACTTTAGGAGGGATATTTATATGTGGGAATGCTTTGTGGGTAATATTGTTTCTGAAGAAGTCTGTATACTCTGACAAAAGCGCTAAAACTTGTCTCAAATAAAACTGGTTCATCTCAGCTCTGATTTCTTTGGCTCCATTCTAATTGTTTTTTCAGTGTTTGGTTAAACAGTTAGGGAGACCATAAGATATCTGGGTAGACTTATGTTCTTGCCACCTTTTTTGATTACCTACTAGTGCTTACCATCCAAAGTGAGCAATGCCATACATGACAACCCTTGTGTAAATTTGTACCTACTTATACAGTGTTCAAGACTTAAAGCATCAAAGGTAGTCGAAGTAATACTTAGTTTAACATATAGTGCCTTTCCATGTGAGCAGTGTACTTGAATGGATGCATACCAAAGGTAGCACTGTATTCAGTGATAGGTTTGATATGGGGAAAATCACAGTGCTAGGGTGACTTCTTTAGATTTGAGGATATTCCATATGGAAATTAAGTACACCAAATAGAAAGATTTCCAGATTACTGCGGAATTATGATGCCTGAATGTGAGAGAGCTGTCCCCATAAGTATGTAGGCTTCTTATGACCATAAGTACATGTATAGTTAATGAGGTGGGGCAGCTTTTTGTTGAATGCTACTATGCTTCATGTTTTTCATTCAGCTTGAGACTGATTTCTCTGCATCAGTTATGTGCATGGTCCAGCCCTTGCTAGAGCTCTTTAGTGTCAGTCAATGAGCAGATAATAATATCCAGCTAGCAGTCATCAGCAAACCAGATTTCTGGGATATTGGCTTAGCTGTCTGCAAAATATATGCCAAACAGGAAATCACCCATCACCTCAGCCCCTTGTAGTACCTCGCTATTTATTAAAATGTTGTCTTTTGTTGACAGGGAAGACTGACTGGGCACAAGTTACATTTTCAGAAGAAACCTCGGGAGAAAAACTCCACATAAAATGCATTAAAATAAAAAAAATAAGCATTTTAAGATTTATTTTGCAGGTAATACAGAGATATAAATAATAAATACATTTATCAAATACTTTAAAAGTTATATTATCATACAGTAGTCAAGGACATATTAAAATCTTATACCTGGAGATACGAGAGTAATAGTATGCACATAGGTTCAGCACATATCTTGACATAAATGAGGTTAGATATCACTAGAGCAGGAAAAAAATCGTGGAAGTGGAAGGGCATAAGCAGAAATAATGAAGAAAAGCATAAGTAAAAACGTTCTGATAGTGAAGCGGTTGAGATGATGGCACAGTGGTGCAGCAGTAGCATTGTCACCTTACAGCAAGAGCTTCTCCAGTTCGATTCTCGGCTGGTGTGCCTTCTGTGCAGAGTCTGCATGTCTTCCCTGCATTTGTGTGGGTTTCCTCCCACATTACAAAGACATACATCTGGAGCATTTCTACCTGGGCCTCCACTGAAAATTGGTTTGTTCCAAGTTGGACTTTCCTGGTTAACAAATGTTAAATAAATAAATAAATAGGTAAGGAGAGGAGGTGGATAAGGACAGGATATTAGTAGGAGAGGATTAAGGATATATGTTAGTTGGAGGACATCAGTGTGGGGTGAAATAAGGTGAGTAAAAGGGTCAATGGATAAGAAAGGTTAGAAAGCTGGGGTAATTGATAAAGAAATAAGTAATGGAACAGAAACAGAAAGAAGGGTGGGATTAATCGGGATGGAAGTAAGAGCATAGCAATGAAGAATGTAGGTGCTGTTTTAGGTTGTATGTGAAATGCATGGTAATGTTGTCTTGTTAAAACAAGTGGGTGGAATGGAGCCCCAGTGCTTAGCAGCATAGGTTTAGTAAAGTGAGTTGCCAGTGTTTTTTATGAGACTTGGTCCTGGTTTGGAGATATTTGTTCTCTGAGTGGAGATTCCTAGAAGGGAACTAATGTTGGAAGATGCTTTGTAGTGAGGACAGGTGTTGGGTTTGTAAATTATTTTGTGGGCAGAAAGTAGTTGGGAGTAGGTAAGGTTATTAGGTAGCCTGAGCCAGCGAAGGTGCTTTAGTGCCAGGCAGTGTTTGGTAATTTGGATGCAAACTTAGCTATTTTACTGTAGCAAAACTCTAGTTTATTTTCAAGATGGAGTGAAGATCAGGATGAGTGCTGCATAGAAAAGTGATAAGAGAAGGTAAGATGTTGCTAAAGAATTCCTAGAGGAGTCAGTGGGAGAGGAAGACCAGCTTTTGGTGAGTTTTCTTGAGGGCTCGAGTGATGTGTTTGTTGATCATGTTTTAAGGTTTTGTCAGTTATGTGACCAAGAAGCTTTGTGCTGGAAATTGTTTCAGCTGTGGTTTTATTTGGTGATGTGATGTTAAAGGATTGTTCCTGACCTGACAGAAATTTAGGAAAAAACAGCATTCATTTTTTTCTAGCATATGCTAGTATTTGATAGTCATCTAAAAAAGGAGCCATGGGTCATCTTGTGGAGTAGAAGTAGACTTTGTGCAGAGCATGTGAAAGTGGAATTGTCTGCATATTGCTCTACAGAGGCTTCTTTGGTAGCTTTGCAAAGGTTATTAGCAAAAATATTAAATAGTAAATATTGCATATAATAGTTGCAATTATTTAAATAATTACAATTTTACATTTATAGAGGGTATCAGCAACATTCAATAACTGATTTGCAATCCAAAAGAAAATGTAGAGGGTTTACATTGTTTGCCTAATTTTTTGATAGCAGCATGGAGGACAGTGGTGAAAACCTTGGCCAGGTTGATATTAGCAGTATGCACTGAGTGACTAATGTCCAAAGCCTTGGTAGGCTTGTTTAGGGAGTCATAGTCACTGTTCTGTAGGTATCATTCACAAACCCTGTCGGTAGGCGGAGGTTAAATAGTTTAAGTATAGGCTAAGCTAGCACATATTTAGCACTGGTAAGAATGCAGTCTGATATGTTATCTTGCCCTATGACTTCATTATTTCTAGCCTTTGACAGGAATTCTAAGACTTGTTTCAAAGTGATTTCAAGGGAAACTAAATTTTCACAGATAATGGGGCAACAATGTTGGTAGGTAGGGGTAAGGTTAGCACTAAATGTGCCTGCTAATATATTGGCTATATCCTTGGTATCAGAATGTGTGATATTAGTATAAATAAACTCAGTGCATTGTTGGACATATATTCAATCATTTCTTAACAAAGCTGAAGAAAGATTTGTATTTTTTTTTTTGTTATGCGGTTGGTAACCTTAATTTAGTACTTTGCTTTACAATTTTAATGCTGCTCATATGTTTCTTAATGGGATGTTATAATTTGGTCTTGAGGTAGAAGATGTGGATTTCTTGCAATTTTTTATTATTTTCCTCTTCAGTTATATAGTTTATTAATACAGGAGCTCCACCCAGAGAGGATTCATCCTGAATTCACCATTAGATTTAGGGCAGAAAGGAGCTGACTTTACTGCAGCTCTTTAGGAACTGTTAAAAGTTAGAGGTAAATTTGGCAGTCCTGTCAGCTGGGAATATTTGGGAATTTTGTTTTTCAACAAGATGAAGTAGATTTGCCCTGGAGTAGTCCCTATAGTCATTTCTATTTGGTGGTAGGGTTGAACAACTAGGCCTCAGAGAAGATGACTGTTTTGTGGATTTAATATAGGATGATGAGATGTGGGATGGGGTACAGACATGAGCTATATTGGTAAGGACCAAATCAAGAATATTAGAGTCTGTTGTTGGTAGTTTTATAATTTGCTCCTGTACATTAGTATGAGCAAAGTCTAGGAAACACTGACCACTTATATTTTAGAAGTGCAAGAGCACCAGTCATTGTTTGGATAACTGAAGTGTCCTGGCAACAAGATATTTGATTCAATATTTAACTCATCAATGGTGATAAGGCCATTTACCAGATCTGTTGGGATATTTACAGGGATATGTAGCTAGCAATGAAATAATAGTTGGATTTGTTCAGGGTGATTTCAATCTCCAAGACCTCCAACTTAGGGTTATAGGTAATTTGACATGAACTGATGGTGCTTTGGACAAATACAGATACTGCTCCACAGCTATTATGGGTCCATATGTATAACAGATGCTCAACCATGGTATAAAGCGAGTGCTTTCATTGCTCTGAAATGTTATCTCAGTAAGTATGGAAATATGAATGTGTCTGAGTTGCTAGACAGAGTCAAGTTTTGACATGTATCTTTCTATTAGACTCCCAGTTTAATCTCTCTTGGCGTTTTATGACTTTGTGTCTTAGTACGTAAGACACTGTAGTCACTAGTTATAGCATTGGCAATGATTAATGCTACTTTTCTCTTCTTTTCATGGACTACTATATCTAGTTTTCTCACATCTATTTTTGGAACTGTTGGTAATGGGTGATCCCATGTAATATAAACTTCATTATTTCTTATAATGCTTTGTGGCTCATGTTTCCAATGCTTCTCAGATACTTCAGTATTATAATGTTTGCACAATCCCCAATGCAACAATTGTATCACATTATTATGCCTTTCAGTGAACAGTCCTTCTGCCATAAACCCTAGCAACAAGATGTGCAACTGTTTCCAATTCTGTTTTACAAAACCTGTATTTGTCTGTTTCTCCCACTTGTTCAATGGACTTTGCAAACTAATATGTACGTAGTCCAGTCCCAGCACTGAGTAGTGACAGATATGATATCCAAATTTTAGTTTGTTATGTTAGAATGTCCATTAGACAGACTTTGGCTAAAAAGGTACTATGGAGGAAGCAAAGGCTTAACCAGGATGTGAAATCCTTGGTATGAAAGGATGAGAGATGTAATGCATCCTTCATGAAATAAGCAGAATTATTTACCAACTCATCCCAGGCCATCACATGCTGCATCCTCTTTGAATAACACCAGCTTCTTAAGAAATTGTAAAATCCAATTATCTTGTCTTACAATCTAAGCATCATTGATGATAAAGATAAAATATACTCAAAACCAGTACCTTTCCTACTTTTAATATATGCATAGCAAGTTCCATCTTGTCTTAATACATTTCCCTCTGGAAGGAGTGTTTCATGTTATTTACTTCCACATGAGCCACCAGTATTGTTCAGTCATATTTGTCTAGTTTAAGGGAAATGGAGCCTTTGTATCATCACTGATCATGACACTGGAGAAGTAGTTTACCTTCACTCTAAGTCCAGTCTGGTGAGTGACATCTGTGTACTTAACTACAAAGTCACTTAAGACTAAAACAACTCCCTGTATGGAAGCAGATTTAGTAGGCTTGGTTTCCTGGTGACTCTTTTTGTGAGACTTGTTATCCAAGAAAGCATGAGCTAGGCTACTGAAGCCACCCCAGAGGTGTGCAGAGGTGAACACATTCATTTGCCAGTGTAATTAGGTTTGCTAAGATTTAATTGAGTATGAGGTTGAGAAGTTTACCATAAAGCTGATTTTCAGTACTGTAAGTTATTATCAGTTAAGCAGGACCTGTCTTATTACTCAGCCATTATTTTCAAGGTCAGCAATGGCTTCCCACCAAGTATATCACTCATGAAATTCTTTTGGAACTTTAGTTAAAAGATTACATGGGAGCTCAACTTCTGAATGGTAGATATCTGAAAATGTGAAAATAAGAATGAATAGTTAAAGTTACCATAGCCTAGAAATGTTGTTCAAATAGTAAGATAAATAAAACATTTTAAATAAAATCTGGATAATACTTAGGAAATATGGAAATGCAATTTTAATGGACTTTTGGCTTGTATTCAGCAGGTTATTATAACTCAATATTCTGCTACACCCTTTTGGATGTGTTTGAAGTTCAGCCAGTTGTTTATGAAAGATTATGTGGGAGTGAAAGGAAATGATGGGGCTGATAGTGTGTTGATAATCAATATACCCAGGGCCCTACTGAGGCATCTGCTACAAACAATATTGTTGTATCTAACATAACATGATGGTCTGTTGTAAGGCTGATGTTAGCAAACTGGTCAATACACTTATAAGGGAGATGAAAAATGTAGCACTTGTTCCTTTAATTATGAGATTTTGTAGAGGTGTCTGACATATCTATGTAAAGGATGGCTGGGTTGTCTCAATTTAGAGTGAATACAAATACAGAGGCTTTTATGTCTGTACAATGTGATCCCATAACTATAGTAAGCATTCATTAAAATGCATTCCTTGTAACCTTTACTTCACAGAGAATGCATAAGTTTAAGAAATTTTGTATAGAAGATAATAATTCTTAATCTATGCAAGACTAAGGCTGTTTGCAGAGATAAACAAAGGTTTTGTTTATAGCAGCAACACAATTTCAATACATAAAACAGCAATTACCTTTTCTGTACGCAGATCATTTTTCCCAGTGAGGAAAAGGCTTCATTTCACATTTTGGTAAAGCATCCATTTTGACTGAGGTAGTAGCAACAAGAAAAAAAAAATCTTATTCTAGATGTTTAATTCAGCATCTTCCTTTTCTTTACCAGAGAAATAAGCCTACACAAAATGACATAAAAGCAGTCCTTGAGGATTCATTGCCATTATGAGTCTGTTATTAGTTAAATCCCTCTTCTTAATATTGATTAAACTGCATCTTACCTAACATATCCTAGGTTTATTGATTACAGTTCTAGTGACTCTGTCCTCCCATTTGGAATGCTGATCTGTCTGCTTTGCTTACATTTAAAGAACAGTATAAAAGCAAAATATGTTATTTACAACTTGTATGGACTGAAGGTGATTGTATGCCTAAACAGATAATGTCAGTTAATCAGTCCGATTGTTATCAAAGCATGTTGCATTCAAGATCTAAAACTGAATGACTGTATTGATTATGTTTGCTGTCCCCTCAGTGATTTTTTTATGTTACTGCTTATAAAACAGGTCTTATAATATAGCTGGAATTATTATTTTTTTTATATATGAGGGTGTGCTTTACTATTTGTGAACTTTTTCCCCAATAAAATCATCTTTGTTGATCTTATTACAAACACGTGAATGACAACTATAGAAAATGATATGGCAGAGTCTGAATCAATTTCAGACACATTATCATTAGCATTGGCAGTGTTAGTTTACTTTTTACAAATGTCCTGTATCAGGCCCATTCTGTAATAAGATCTTCTTATAACGGTCTTCTATCTTAGACCGTGAAATATCCATGAACAGAATCTATTTTTCATAGAATATTATAATGTCAGTTAATCACATGTCTGTCAACCATTACCTTCCTGTTTCTTCATCTTTGGGTACTAAAAACACTTATAACACCATACATCTAGTCTGGATTCCTAAGCATAATGACATCCATCTTACATCATTTTGGGAAGTTCCAAGCCCACTCTTGACTCATTTCAAAGTTTGGTGCTTCCATCTTGATTTCTACCAAATCTTTTATAAGTTTACAGGGAAACAGGTGACAGTTTAGAATAACCTTTGTCTAAAAGTGCCTCTTAGCCTTAAGATAACATAATGATGAAAGTACAGCCTTGCTCCGTCAGTGCATTCCAGCATATCTCATATTTCTGAAACTCTTTCCAACTTTATTTATTTACTGCATGTCTTTTTTTTTAATTCCATTGGTCATCATCTGCCAGTGTGATCTAATTCAGAAACCCAATATTCTCCAGGTTATCATTTGATCAGTTTCTCCAATGAAACAATGGCAATTTAACATTCATGTACATAACCATTTGTCAAAATTCACTCATGCAGGCTCAAAAAGTTTCCATCTTTCAGCCCACCTGCCTATATCATGTCCCATTGCTATCTTCCAATATTTCTCCTACTGAATCTATAGGAATAATCAATGGAGGAAAGCGTACCATTACAATTCTTACTCCAGTTGCTAACATGAAGAGCAGTAGTAGCATTAGATTATAACTTCAGACTTAATACAAACATCTTTCTTAGTCTTGATGCATGAAACAAACACATCATGACTATTATATGCATCTGACACTAGCCATCCATATATAGTCATAAATATTCAATTATATAATATGGCTATACAATGATCCCCACTGACAAAATCTTCTGTACTTGCTTTCTAGTCAACAAATAAGCTGAACCATCTTTGAAAACGCCAAACGTGTACTATAAATCCATAACGTAGACTCAAAACTGTATCCTTCCCAAACCTATTGTATCATTAAAACACCTATAATTTATTTTTAAAAGATAGCCATTTATCATTAAATTTATGCAGCTCTCCACCTATTAAATTAAATTAAAGTTAAATTTGACATAAAGTAATATAGCAGATAGGCATCATACTATAATAAGCTCATAACTCATCACAAATAACTCACTTTAATACTACACATAAAAAATATAAAAGCAACACACAAAAGCATAGATTTCTTACTGTATAATTTCTGCAAGGCACGTATTTTCTCAAGCTTCACAGTGACTAAGCATCCATCAAATCCCATTGCTTTTCTCCACTGAAAATAGTAACAAACACAATCATATTACAGAATACCATAACTTGACTTTAATGCTTTATGATATAAAATAGATCCATAACAAGCTACTACAATCATCATACTCATCTGCCAAAATAAATGTATCCTAGATATAGTATGTCATCCATACATACAGCATTAAACCATTAAAACATTAAAGCATACCTTAGCATGGCTATACAATATTTTATAATAAGTGTCATTTATTAACATTTCAAATTACAACAAGTACGTAATTCATATATTTTCAAGGTACTGAAGACCAGCTGCTTCTAGCTCAATGTAACCTATTGTTACATTTAACATCAAACAAAATATCCATGGAAGCTTTCTGATGCTTCAAATGGACAGCTGTCTCCTCGGGTCACTTTGTATATTGTAGATAATTAAAGATTCTTTTCTATATCAAACAAGCTCATTGAGAGAGATTTTAATAAAATTACATTACGAGAGAAGCAAGTCTAATGATAGAAGGAATGAAAACAAGTACAAAAATGTTAGCTTGGAGTGGGCTCAACTGATGGGCTGTAATGCCAATTCAAAAATGAGTGTTTGACTATACTTTCATGAAGTGGGTAATGTCTTGGAAGGAATAAAGCATGACTTAGTGCATTTAATTTGACTGCTGGGTAGATATATAAGGCATTTTGGATGAAGCTGTGAAATGGGCATTTTTGCATTAACATCATTTCACCATGATGTCTGTCAAACAGATGCAAAGAATGACATGAGAAAGCTTTGGTGTCTGTTAAGCATACGGTGGTCAGGTGGAGATTTTGTTTGATGCTAAATGTCACTGAGTAGTGTAAGTGTTTTGAATTACAGTGAAAAATCAAGTTTGCTGTGAGTTATAGTAAATGTGACAGACATGGTGCAGGAAACCATTATGCTTTTGAGGGTGTTTTCCATATTCATACTGGTGTCATTATATATTAAGTAACTAGGGATGATGTGAAGCCCCACACAATGGAGGAGAGGAGAATTCGGTGCCAGAAAAAAAAGTCTCTATCCATGTTTTCCATTATGCAATGTTATTGAATGATTTCTGTTGTTTTTCTGTGTTGGTGGGCATAATGTTTGCATTCTTCATTTCTGACATAAATTCAGGGCCAAAGTAGATTCCAGAAGTTTGCTGTCTTAAGTTGACCTTCATCTGAGACTAAGAAGGAGTGCATTTAAAATTGTGGTAATAATATTCTGGTTCCCCAGACCACTGCTATCCATACCTCTCAATCTCTTAGTTCAAGAAATCTGGACAAACCAAAAATAATAGGGGATAAAGAGCCACAAATGGGGACAAATTTTAAATATTGCTCTTATATACCTAGAAGTTCTTAGAGTAAAAGGTTTTATGTTACCATGTATTTTCTGGTGGATTTGAAGTCTGAAACTCAAACATCTGTCATTAGTTGGTGATTTCAATCCTCACTGATTTGCCAGAAACATGTTTTTTATGAGAAACAGACTGAAAATATGAAGTACAATTCTTGACATTCTGCGAAAATCTGGACAGTTGAGAGGTATGCTGCTATCAATGTTTCTAGTCCATTGCAATAGGTACACTAAAGTGGAAGGTAAACAGCAAAATCTAATATGGCAAATTGCTAATATTTTGAATGATAATGATTAATTGTTGTCAAGTTTCAACAAGACTTGTCACTTACTTTACCACCTCAGGGTGTCTGGTCACAGACAGCAGTTGGTCACTGTTGTTTGTTTTGCTGAAGAAAATGTGGAGCAAGTACAATTACCATCATATATATTTAAAAAGCCAAACCATTACAACAGACTGAGAGAAGAAGAATAGTGGTTTAATTCTCCAGAAATTGTTGTCTTTTCAGATGAGATATGGCCTGCTGTCTCAGAAATAAGTTGCTCTTCAGTGAAGGCTTTAAACTGTTGTAGTGCTGGGTACAAATCATACAGTATGAGCTTGTTAGTATGCAACTGCCTGACAGACATTTTTGCACTACAGCAGTTAAGAGGACTGGTCATACAAATACAAATGAACTTTGGTGTGTTTAGTTGTGAGTGTGGATGTAGTGGGCTGTTAACGCTTATACTTCATTGATAGTCAACAGCATCTAGATACAAAGTGCTGAATGGCAAGTATAACCTCAATTTCTTCAGCAGGATGAAAAACACAGACAAATTCAAACAGCTATTTCCTTTCATCATATCATTTTTTCCATTTTGCTGCAGAAGCAAGTCAGGATATCATTATGACTTGAACAATTTAACAAATTAACTGAAACTCTAACACAGTGTTTTGACAACTGTTCAAGAAGGAAACTGTAATAATGCTATGTATGCTAGTTCACTATCACTAGGCATGCCTTTTGTGTGTAAAATGCTGTAACAGAGCAGATCACCTGAAGCCTCATTTGTGCCTGAGTGCTTGTAAGGGCAACTTTCTCACTCTCAGCTAAAAGATATATTGAAATTACATAAGGTTTTCCAAAATGAGCACTGAAAAAGGGTAATAATGAGATATCCTTTGTTTTTAGATTAATTCAGGAAAGTCAAAAAGAATAACTTGATGGTACCAGCATTTTAAATTGCATTTTCACTGTATTGCTGACTGTTGATTGTAAATGACAAACACTGGATCACAGCATGTGAATAGTTTTCCCTGTAGAGTTTGGCCACAGACTGATCACATCCTTTCATAATATGATTTGTCCTGGCTCTAGAAAATGAGGACTTTTCCTCCCAGTTACTCCTAACATAATTAGCATTTAGTCAATAATGTCCAGCATTTCATTTTGCTACGTTAATTAACAAATTCAATTTGTTCAAACTGCTGTGAAAACAAATTAAAAGCATGCTGAATGCAAGCTTCTAGTTCTGGAGATGTGACTAAGGTGATTAGCAAACCTTTAAAAGTGATTTTTTTCTTTGTTTACTTTAACGGCAAAAACATCACTCAGTCTTGTTTTAAGTGATCAAAGTACATTAGATTTATACAGGAAGCCTCCAAAATCATTACTTCCAAATTCAAAGTTCAGAAGAGTATATACACATTAGTCATTATTTTGATAGTGTTCAGATAAGTACCTAAATCATATACATATAGGTATTTTTTTAATTCAACATTGTGACACACCCACACACACACGCACGCACGCACGCACACACACACACACACACACACACACACACACACACACACACACACACACACACACACACACACACACGCACACACGCACACACACATAGACACTTCCACAAATGTTCATGTATAAATAGTTTTATCTTGGTAAGCTACAACAACCACTGAGGTCAATTGTGGTAGAGTTCGGGGGACAAGTCTCATTTAAAGAGGTCTTAAACATTTTGAGAACTACTCAGAAGAACTGCACAGAAGTTATTTTTACCAGTAAAGTACCCATAACAGGAACCAAAAACTCGACTCCATCAAATGAGAAAGGGCTTCTATTCAACAATAAGCTTGAAAAAAGATTAAATATGTATGTTTGCATGGCGTTTGGTCTAATGCTCAAGTTATAGAGCAGACAGAACCACAACAAATATTCATTTGATCACATAGTACTTATTTGTGTGAGACTACATTACAGTGGGTTGGGGGATTTTGCCCTTTCCTCAATGATATGCAATCTCAGAGTTGATATATATAAGTAGCAGGGAGTAGGGGGATGTAGGGGGGGTTTGTCCCCCTGCAAAAACACTTCTGCTGAAGTATTTTGCTTTGCTTGATTTAATTTTTGATACTGTGTGTTTCAGTTGTATTTTACAGTCATTTTTTGTGCAAACAGCTTTTGTTTGACCATATCCAATACACATATCTATATAGCTATACTGATATCTATGTCTATATGGATCTATATGGAACTTCCAAAACTTTTAAATTCATATGGCTAAGACCATATGATCAAAATTTTGGAACTTCAAAGATTAAAAAAAAAATCCACTTTTAATGTTTTTGTGGGGGAGCAAACCAACCTGCAGCCCACACATCCCTTGCTAATTAAATATACCAATTCCAAGGTCGCACTACATTGTGGAAAAAGGTAAATTTCCCATTCCCACTGTACTGCAATCTACATTCAAAACTTTTGAAATTTCAAAACTTCAATCATATGGTTGGCCTTTTGAAGTTTTGAAACTTCAGTAATCTGATGGGAACCTGTCTATATCTATTTATTTATCTACATCTATATCTATATCTATATATAGAGAGAGTTATGGGTTCAAGTAATTTATGCATGCGTGGTCAACATCTGTTCTGTCGATGCTGTTTGGTCAAAAGAACATATGTTCAAAGGTAATGATGTGAGGTTATGATAATTTCAGGAACTGGAATTATGCCCTTTCCCCAGTACTATGCAATCTTGGAGTTTAAATATTTATGTAGTATATGGTGTGGATGATGCAGGGGACCTAGCTCCTACATTTCTTTTTCAACTTTTCAATTTTTGTTTGTGTTGATATTTTTGGGTTGACAGATTGACTTAACAGCTATCAGCCACACACACACACACACACACACACACACACACACACACACACACACACACACACACACACACACACACAAAATGTAATCCGTTACTATTTTATATATATATATATATATTTATTTATATATATCTATATATATATATATATATATATATATATATCTGAGTTCAAGGCAGAAGACCGACGAAGAAGACACCGACGCTGAGAAATGGGGAAAGGATATGTAAGTCAAAAGGTAAGTGTGCGATGCTGGTGTTTAGTAGGGGTAGGGAGAGTTAGGAGGTTAGAAGGTTAGGTTAGGTGAGTGTGCCAAGTAAGGTAAGTGTGGTTTTATAAGTGAGTTAGGGGGACCTTAGGGTAAGGGTTTGGGT